>NC_041390.1:451491344-451584989 GCF_002162155.2 Triticum dicoccoides | reverse complement strand
GTACGGGCCTTCACGAAGCGTTTTCACGGCGTCATCTTTGCAAGAAGGGGGTGCGGGAATGGGGGTCGGGATTCGTGGATTCGAGGGTTGCCGGCACTGGAGCAGACGAGCTGACGAAGCTTAAGGAGGAAGAATTAAATAGACCCAGACATTTTCATCACAAGCGGTTCCTCGAAAACAACTGTGTGTGATGTTGTAGATATTTTTTATTAGCTGTGAAAGACGAATTTGAAATACAGTGGCAACGGATGGTGTTTTAAATGTACGAGAAATTTTGTAGTACTAATACAACTTTCATGTTAAATTTTGGAAAATTTCAGGAGTCATTTGACCTTTTAAGTCATTTAAGTGATTTTCTAGCCATTTAATGACCGTAATTGAAATTTGAACTACATGTACATGCAACAGCTAACCATAACGGTTTGAAAGCTCATATTTTGTGTACTTATGTGCGATTTAATTCCTTGTGCAGTAAATTGGAAAGAATTTTCAAACATATTGGTCTCAAGGCTATGGCACAATTAAGCATGGAGTGACATGGCATTTTAATTTCAAAAAATAAAAAAAATCAGAAACACATGAGACCTTGGTTGATGTAATTTCATGCCACCAAGATGATGTGGGAAACAATTGGGCATGTTTGATGAAAGTTTGGACATACACGCCTCACAAACCAGAGCAACTCACTAGAAGGCTCGTGGTTCCGAGAGGGAATAGTGCATATTTGATGACGAATGGGAGATAGCTTTCTCTTACGGCCTTCAATTTTTTTTATTTAATGTGCACTACTACAACTGTAATGTGAAATTTTAGAAAATTCTAGGGGTCATTTGACATTTTAAAGACATTTCAGTGATTTTCTAGCAATTTAATTCAAATTTGAACTACATCTATATGCAATGCCTGACCATAACGGTTTGACAAATCATACTTGTGTACTTGTGTGCGAGTTAATTCCATGTGCAGTAAATAGAAGGAATTTTCAAACATATTTATCTCACGACATGGACACATGCATATGTATGCATGGAGTGACATGACATTTTAATTCCAAAAAATTTAAAAAATATCAAAAACACATTAAACCTTGGTTGATGTAATGTCATGCCACCAAGATGATGTGGTAAAAAAATTGGCATGTTTGAGGAAAATTTGGACACACACCCCTCACAAACCGGAGCAACTCACTAGAAGGCTCGTGGTTCTGAGAGGGAACAATGCATATTTGATGACGAACGGAAGATAGCTTCCTCTTACGGCCTTCAATTTTTTTTACGTCTAACGTGCACTACTACAACTGTAATGTGAAATTTTTGAAAATTCTAGGGATCATTTGACCTTTTAAAAAATTTAAGTGATTTTCTAGCCATTTAATGACCGTAATTCAAATTTGAACTACATCTACATGCAACGCCTAACCAAAACATTTTGAAAAATCATATCTGTGTACTTTTGTGCAAGTTAATTCCATGTGCAGTAAATTAGAAGGAATTTTCAAACATATTGGTCTCACGACATGGACACATGCATACATATGCATGGAGTGACATGGCATTTTAATTCCAAAAAATTAAAAAATATCAGAAAAACATGAAACCTTGGTTGATTTAATGTCATGCCACCAAGATGATGTGGTAAAAAATTGGCCTGTTTGACGAAAGTTTGGACACACACCCTCACAAACCGGAGCAACTCACTAGAAGGTTCGTGGTTCCGAGAGGGAACAATGTATGTTTGATGACGAACGGGAGAGAGCTTCCTCTTACGGCCTTCAATTTTTTTTACGTCTAACGTGCACTAATACAACTGTCATGTGAAATTTTTGAAAATTCCAGGGGTCATTTGACCTTTTAAAGACATTTAAGTGATTTTCTAACCATTTAATGATCATAATTCAAATTTGAACTACATCTACATGCAACGCCTAACCATAACGGTTTAAAAATCATATTTTTGTGTACTTGTGTGCGAGTTAATTCCATGTGCAGTAAATTAGAAGGAATTTTCAAACATATTGGTCTCAAGGAATGGGCACACATGCATGGAGTAGCATGGCATTTTAATTCCAAAAAATTAAAAAACGATCAGAAAAACATGAAACCTTGCTTGATTTAATGTCATGCCACCAAGATGATGTGGTAAAAAATTGGCGTATTTGACGAAAGTTTGGACACACACTCCTCACAAACCGGAGCAACTCACTAGAAGGCTCGTGGTTCCCAGAGGGAATAATGCATGTTCGATGACGAACGGGAGATAGCTTCCTCTTACGGCCTTCAATTTTTTTCTATGTTTAACGTGCACTACTACAGCTGTAATGTGAAATTGTGGAAAATTCTAAGGGTCATTTGACATTTTAAAGACATTTAAGTGATTTTCTAACCATTGAATTCAAATTTGAACTACATCTACATGCAACGCCCAATCATAACGGTTTGACAAATCATATTTGTGTACTTGTGTGTGACTTAATTCCATGTGCAATAAATTAGAACGAGTTTTCAAACATATTTGTCTCACGACATGAACACATGCATATGTATGCATGGAGTGACATGTCATTTTAATTTCAAAAAATTTTAAAAATATCAGAAACACATGAAATCTTGGTTGATGTAATGTCCTACCACAAGATGATGTGGTAAAAAAATTGGCATGTTTGACAAAAGTTTGGACAACCCCCCTCATAAACCAGAACAACTCACTAGAAGGCTCGTGGTTCCGAGAGGAAACAATGCATATTTGATGACGAACGGTAGATAGCTTCCTCTTACGGCCTTCAATTTTTTTATGTCTAACGTGCACTACTACAACTATAATGTGAAATTTTTGAAAATTCTAGGGAGCATTTGACCTTTTAAAAAATTTAAGTGGTTTTCTAGCCATTTAATGACCATAATTAAAATTTGAACTACATCTACATGCAACACCAAACCAAAACGGTTTGAAAAATCATATATGTGTACTTGTGTGCAAGTTAATTCCATGTGCAGTAAATTAGAAGGAATTTTTAAACATATTGGTCTCACGATATGAACACATGCATACGTATGCATGGAGTGACATGACATTTTAATTCTAAAAAATTAAAAAAATTATCAGAAAAACATGAAACCTTGGTTGATTTAATGTCATGCCAGCAAGATGATGTGGTAAAAAATTAGCCTGTTTGACGAAAGTTTGGACACACACCCCAAACAAACCAGAGCAACTCACTAGAAGGTTCATGGTTCCGAGAGGGAACCATGCATGTTTGATTTCGAACGGGAGATAGCTTCCTCTTAATGCCTTCAATTTTTTTTCTATGTTTAACGTGCACTAATACAACAGTCTTGTGAAAATTTGGAAAATTTCATAGGCCATTTGACCTTTTAAAGACATTTACGTGATTTTCTAACCATTTAATAACCATAATTCAAATTTGAACTACATCTACATGCAACGCCTAACTATAACGGTTTGAAAAATCATATTTTTGTGTACTTGTGTGTGAGTTAAAATTCATCAGACGATGTAAATATCTAATGTTCAAAAAATAAAATGTAAAGATCTGGCAAGACAACCGGCCCCCACACGATTGGCAGTCTATCTCGCGGCTCGAGGTTCAGTAGGTGAATGGCGGGGATCATTAATCAGACACGGTTCTGCATTGGAAACCGTCAGCTATTATGTTCACACACGGATTTTGGCTATTATGTTCACACACGGATTTTGCTGCGGGAATTGTGTGTAATTCAAACTACAATACTCATAAATTTCGGCGACCGGCGTTTGTACTATCCCCGTTGATCTATATTCTGGCCGCCAATAAATACTACCTTGCTCATGTCGTCCCGCCTGCATTCTCATCTACATCCTCCCCTCGCTCGCGCTCTCTGTCTCTCTCTCTCAAATCTCTATCATGGCACCGCCGGTCTGCCCACGCGCCGACGAGGAGTCGTCGCCCCCGAGGACGCTCACTCGATTAGCAGCGACGAGGACCCCTACGCACCGCCTGACGAGGTTGCGCCGGACTCCCAACTTTGGATTGGTTTTGGGGCCAGTACAATCTTTGTCTGTGCAAGTCGCTGCCGCCGGCTGAGAAAGCCAAGCAAGTAGCATTCAAGAAGGAGATGGCAGAGGACGAAACCAGGTACCAGGCGGCCTGTGAAGCCCGTGATGCCTCCTGGAAAAAGGAGGTGGCTGAGCTTTGGGGCCAGGCACATCGTCGTGCCGAGAAGGTGTATGAAGACGGGTACTTCGCGAGGAAGATCATAGGCGCTGGGCGCCTCGTCGCTGCGTGGAGGTGGACCGATAAGCTCCAGCGTGTGATGACCCACAAGTATAGGGGATCTATAGTAGTCCTTTCGATAAGTAAGAGCATCGAACCCAACAAGGATCAGAAGGAAATGATAAGCGGTTTTCAGTAAGGTATTCTCTGCAAGTACTGAAATAAGTGGTAACAGATAGTTTTGTGATAAGATAATTTGTAAGGAGCAACAAGTAACAAAAGTAAATAAAGTGCAGCAAGGTGGCCCAATCCCTTTTGTAGCAAAGGACAAGCCTGGACAAACTCTTATATAAGGAAAAGCGCTCCCGAGGACACATGGGAATATCGTCAAGCTAGTTTTCATCACGTTCATATGATTCGCGTTTGATACTTTGATAATTTGACATGTGGGTGGACCGGTGCTTGGGTGTTGTTCTTACTTGAACAAGCATCCCACTTATGATTAACCTCTATTGCAAGCATCCGCAACTACAACAAAAGTATTAAGGTAAACCTAACCATAGCATGAAACATATGGATCCAAATCAGCCCCTTACGAAGCAACGCATAAACTAGGGTTTAAGCTCCTGTCACTCTAGCAACCCATCATCTACTTATTACTTCCCAATGCCTTCCTCTAGGCCCAAATAATGGTGAAGTGTTATGTAGTCGACGTTCACATAACACCACTAGAGGCTAGACAACATACATCTCATCAAAATATCGAACGAATACCAAATTCACATGACTACTAATAGCAAGACTTCTCCCTCGTCCTCAGGAACAATGTAACTACTCACAAAGCATATTCATGTTCATAATCAGAGGGGTAATAATATGCATAAAGGATTTGAACATATGATCTTCCACCAATTAAACCAACTAGCATCAACTACAAGGAGTAATTAACACTACTAGCGACCTACTAGCACCAATCCCGGACTTGGAGACAAGAATTGGATACAAGAGATGAACTAGGGTTTTGAGATGAGATGGTGCTGATGAAGATGTTGATGGATATTGCCCTCTCCCGATGAGAGGAGCATTGGTGATGACGATGGCGATGATTTCCCCCTCCGGAGGGAAGTTTCCCCGACAGAACAGCTCTGTCGGAGCTCTAGATTGGATCCGCCAAGGTTCCGCCTCGTGGCGGCGGAGTTTCGTCCCGAAAGGTTGCTTCTTATTTTTTTCTTGACGAAAGACTTCATATAGGAGAAGATGGTCATCGGAGAGCCACCAGGGGGCCCACGAGGTAGGGGCGTGCCCTAGGGGGGGGGAGCCCCCCACCCTCGTGGAAAGGGTGTGGGCCCCGTGGTCTTCATCTTTGGCGAGGATTTTTCATTATTTATTATAAGATATTCCATGGAGTTTCAAGACTTTTGGAGTTGTGCAGAATAGGTCTCTAATATTTGCTCCTTTTCCAGCCCAGAATTCCAGCTGTCGGCATTCTCCCTCCTTATGTAAACCTTGTAAAATAAGAGAGAGTAGCCATAAGTATTGTGAGATAATGTGAAATAACAGCCCATAATGCAATAAATATCGATATAAAAGCATGATGCAAAATGGACGTATCAACTCCCCCAAGCTTAGACCTCGCTTGTCCTCAAGCAAAAGCCGATAATAATAAATATGTCCTCATGTTCAGAGGTAGAGGCGTTGATAAAAATAAAATACGGACATGAGGGCATCATGGTTATTCTCATAACAACAACATACATAGATATTGTCATATGATTACTTATGTTCAAGTGATGATCTATCACAATGCAAAGTTATGAATCAGAAACCTTATTGAGAACAAACAAACCATAACCTCAGTCATTGAAACAATTACAATTTATCATAACATCAGAAAGAGTCTATGTCAGAGCTAAAAAGCAAGTCCACATACTCAACTATCATCTAGTCTTTCATAATTGCTAACACTCGCGCAATACTTGTGGTGACGGAGTTTTAATCGGACACGGATAAAGACAGGGGCTTATAGTTTCGCCCCACAACCTTTTACCTCAAGGATAATGTCAACAATAATAACTCATGCCCCCTACATCCAATTAGATATGTATATCAGGTTCTTTCCAACATGCTGGGCTTGCCAAAGGATAAAATGAAAAAGGAAAGGTGAAGATCACCATGACACTTGCATGAGGTAGAAGATAATAATAAAAGATAGGCCCTTCGCAGAGGGAAGCAGAGGTTGCCATGCGCTTTTATGGTTGGATGCACAAAATCTTAATGCGAAAGAATGTCACTTTATATTGCCCCTTGTGATATGAACCTTCATTATGCAGTCTGTGCTTTTATTACTTCCACATCACAAGATCGTATAAAGCTTATTTCTCCCACACTAATCATACATATTTAGAGCAATTTTTATTGCTTTTCACCGATGACAACTTACTTGAAGGATCTTACTCAATCCATAGGTAGATATGGTGGACTCTCATGGCAAAGCTAGTTTAAGGGTATTTGGAAGCACAAGTAGTATCTCTACTTGGTGCTGAGAATTTGGCTAGCATGAGGGGGAAAGGCAAGCTCAACATGTTGGATGATCCATGACAACATACTTTATCTCAGATATAAGAAAACATAACCCATTATGTTGTCTTCCTTGTCCAACATCAACTCTTTAGCATGTCATATTTTGATGAGTGCTCCCAATTATAAAAGATGTCAATAATAGTATATTTATATGTGAAACTTCTCTTTCCTTATTACTTCCTATTAATTGCAACGATGACCAAAGCTATGTCTGCCAACTCCCAACAACTTTTAATCATCACACTCTTTCTATGTGAAGTCATTACTATCAATAAGATCAATATGAACTTTTGTTTCTTCTTATTCTTTTTCTCTTTTCTTTTATTTGGGATCATGGCAAAAATAAACAAGCCCTTGACTCAACACTAATCTTTATTATATAGCTCACGGGCTCGATTACATAGAGAGATCATAAAGCAAAACTTAAAACTAGATCATGCCATAAACTTTATTCTACTAGATCAAAATACTACTAATAGGATCGAACTAAGGAAAACGGTAAAGATAGGAGTTGTGATTGTGATACGATACCGGGGCACCTCCCCCAAGCTTGGCAGTTGCCAAGGGGAGTGCCCATACCCATGTTATTATATCTCCTTGGTTGGTGAAGAAGGTGGTGATGGATAGTCGCACATCGAGCGTAAGAGGTCCTCTAGCTTGCGAATAATGCCCTTGAGTGCTAAGATATGCTCCTTCAACAAAATATTTTCACTTGTGAGATACTTGTTTTGAATACGAGTTAACTCAATCATCTGGAAAGCTTCGATCTCAGTTGGGGTAAGAAGGTTGTGATCAAGTTGAAGGATGTCTTCTATTGCCGGAGCTTGGTTCTCCGTGGCCTTCTTGATCCCTGCATCCTTGTTGATCTCCATGGGTTCTTCCCTCTTCAGCTCTATCTTCATTAGCCAAGCATCGTTGCCCTCATGGTTGGAGGAGGAGGGACACGACATAGTGCCTGGCCTTGACAACCCTGACAGAAAATAGCTCGAAACAAAGACAGGAGATTTTTGCGTGATACGGGAGTCAAAACCCCCGGGAGATTATATAGTGAATTTTTACCGACCAAAATACGTATCGTGCAGGAAAACGGAGTCCGGAAAGCACACGAGGTGCTCACGAGGTTGGGGGCGCGCCCTCCACCCTCATGGGGCACTCGTGTCCTTCCCGGACTGCTACTTAATTTTCTATTTTTCTAAATATTCCAAAACAGATAAATATTGCCTTAAATTTTGTTTTGGAGTCGGTTTACTTACTGTACCACATACCTATTCCTTTTCGGAGTCTGAAACATTCTGGAAAGTGTCCCTTATGTATTCCTCTGGGGTTACGGTTTCAATAATATTGGCTTCAACATTTATGGGATTACCTGAGATATAATGTTTGATTCTTTGACCGTTTACCACCTTCGGATTTGTGCCTTCAAAGTTGATGATTTTTATGGCACCGGAACGATAGACCTCTTCGATAACATAAGGGCCTTCCCATTTAGAGAGAAGTTTACCTGCAAAAAATAAACGAGAGTTGTATAGCAATACATAATCACCTACATTAAACTCACGCTTTTGTATCCTTTTGTCATGCCATCTTTTAACCTTTTCTTTAAACAACTTGGCATTTTCATAAGCTTGGGTTCTCCATTCATCATGTGAGCTAATACCAAATAACCTCTTTTCACCGGCAAGTTTAAAATCATAGTTGAGCTCTTTAATAGCCCAATATGCCTTATGTTCTAGTTCGAGAGGTAAGTGATATGCTTTTCCATATACCATTTTATACGGAGACATACCCATAGGATTTTTATATGCATTTCTATAGGCCCATAATGCATCATCGAGTTTCTTGGACCAATTCTTTCTAGATCTATTGACAGTCTTTTGCAAAATTATTTTGAGTTCTCTATTACTCAATTCTACTTGACCACTAGACTATGGGTGATACGGAGATGCAATTCTATGATTGTTGTCATATTTAGCAAGCATTTTACGAAAAGCACCATGAATAAAATGTGAACCACCATCAGTCATTAAATATCTAGGGACTCCAAACCTCGGAAAAATAACTTCTTTAAGCATTTTAATAGAAGTGTTATGATCAGCACTACTAGTTGGAATAGCTTCTACCCACTTAGTAATGTAATCAACAACAACTAAAATATGTGTATATCCATTAGAGGCAGGAAAAGGTCCCATATAATGAAAGCCCCAAACATCAAACGGTTCAATAACAAGTGAATAATTCATAGGCATTTCTTGACGTCTACTAATATTACCAATTCTTTGACATTCATCACAAGATAGGACAAACTTACGGGCATCCTTGAAGAGAGTAGGGCAATAAAAACCGGATTGCAATACCTTATGTGCAGTTCTATCTCCCGCATGGTGTCCTCCATAAGTTTCGGAGTGGCACTTGCATAGGATCTGTTCCTGTTCATGCTCAGGAACACAACGTCTAATAACACCATCTACTCCTTATTTATAAAGATGTGGGTCATCCCAAAAGTAATGTCTCAAATCATAGAAGAAAATTTTCTTTTGTTGGTATGTGAAGCTAGGTGGTATGAATTTAGCAACAATGTAATTATCATAATCAGCATACCAAGGAGTACTACGAGAAGTACTTATGACATTTAATTGTTCACCAGGAAAGCTATCATCAATAGGTAGTGGGTCATCAAGAACATTCTCTAACCTAGATAAGTTGTCTGCAACGGGGTTCTCAGCTCCTTTTCTATCAACAATATGCAAATCAAATTCTTGTAGCAAGAGAACCCATCTAATAAGTCTAGGTTTAGCATCTTTCTTCTCCATAAGATATTTAATAGCAGCATGATCAGTGTGGATAGTTACTTTAGAATCAATAATATAAGGTCTGAACTTATCACAAGCAAATACAATTGCTAAAAATTCTTTTTCAGTAGTAGCATAATTTCTCTGAGCATTGTCTAGGGTCTTACTAGCATAATGGATAACATTTAATTTCTTATCTACTCTTTGCCCTAAAACAGCACCTACAGCATAATCGCTAGCATCACACATAATTTCAAAGGGTAAATTCCAATCAGGTGGCTGAACAATAGGTGCAGAGACTAATGCTTTCTTAAGTATTTCAAATGCTTCTATACAATCATCATCAAAGACAAATGGTATATCTTTTTGTAATAAATTAGTCAAAGGCCGAGAAATTTTTGAGAAGTCCTTAATGAACCTCCTATAAAATCCGGCGTGACCAAGGAAACTTCTTATACCTTTGATGTCCTTGGGACATGACATCTTTTCAATAGCATCAACCTTGGCTTTATCAACTTCAATACCTCTTTCAGAAACTTTATGCCCCAAGACAATATCCTCATTAACCATAAAGTGGCACTTTTCCCAATTCAAGACAAGATTAGTTTCTTCACATCTCTACAAAACTCGATCAAGATTGCTCAAGCAATCATCAAAAGAAGATCCATAGACGGAAAAGTCATCCATGAAAACCTCACAAATCTTTTCACAAAAGTCAGAGAATATAGCCATCATGCATCTTTGAAAGGTAGCAGGTGCATTATATAAACCAAAAAGGCATACGTCTATAAGCAAAAGTACCAAAAGGGCATGTAAAAGTAGTCTTTGATTGATCTTTAGCCGACACAGGTATTTGAGAGAAACCAGAATAACCATCTAGAAAGCAGTAATGTGTATGTTTGCATAATCTTTTTAGCATTTGATCGATAAAAGGTAAGGGGTAATGATCTTTCTTAGTAGCCTTATTTAATTTGTGGAAATCAATTACCATCCTATAACCTATAATAATTCTTTGTGGAATCAATTCATATTTATCATTAGGAACAACAGTAATACCTCCCTTCTTAGGGACACAATGAACATGACTTACCCACTGACTATCAGTAACGGGATGAATTATACCTGCCTCTAGAAGCTTTAATATTTCTTTTCTTACCACTTCTTTCATTTTAGGATTCAGACGTCGTTGAGGATCACGAACTGGTTTGACATTGCTTCCAAATTTATTTTATGTTGACATAGAGTGGGACTAATGCCCTTAAGATCATCAAGAGTATATCCAATAGCAGCATGGTGCTTCTTCAGAGTTTTCAATAATCTTTCTTCTTCATGCTCTGAAAGGTTAGCACTAATAATAACAGGATATATCTTCTTTTCATCAAGATAAGCATATTTAAGATTATCAGGCAACGGTTTAAGCTCAAACACGGGACCACCCTTAGGTGGAGGGGGATCCCCTAGGATTTCAACAGGCAAATTGTGTTTCAGAATAGGTTTCTGTTTAAAGAATACTTCATCTATTTCCCTTCTTTCATTCATAAACATATCATTCTCATGGTCTAGCAAATATTGTTCTAAAGGATCATTAGGAGGTACGACAATAGAAGCAAGACCAATAATTTCATCCTTACTAGGCAATTCTTCTTCATGTTGTTGTTTACTAAATTTAGAGAAATTAAATTCATGAGTCATATCATCTAAGCCGACAGTAATAACATCCCTAGTGCAATCTATGGTAGCATTAACAGTATTTAAGAAGGGTCTACCAAATATAATGGGACAAAAGCTATCTTGTGGGGAACCAAGAACAAGAAAATCAGAAGGATATTTAGTTTTCCCACACAAGACTTCAACATCTCTAATAATTCCCATTGGTGAAATAGTATCTCTATTAGCAAGTTTAATAGTAACATCAATTTCTTCTAACTCAACAGGTGCAATGTCATGCATAATTTCTTTATATAAGTCAATAGGTATTGCACTAGCACTAGCACCCATATCACATAGGCCATGATAACAATGATCTCCTATTTTAACAGAAATAACAGGCATGCCTACCACAGGTCTAGGTTTATCTGTATCACGGGGTTTAGCAATTCTAGCAGTTTCATTACAGAAGTAAATAACATGCCCATCTATATTATCAGACAAGAGATCTTTAACAATAGCAATATTAGGTTCTACTTTAACTTGCTCAGGAGGTGTATATGTTTTAATATTGCTTTTAGGAACCACAGTTGAAGCTTTAGCATGATCCTTTATCCTAACAGGGAAAGGTGGTTTCTCAACATAACAAGTAGGAACAATAGGATCATTATAAGTAATAGTCTTTTCTTCAACTTTAATAGGTGCAACTACTTTTACTTCTATGGGAGGATGATATTTAAACCACTTCTCCTTAGGGAGATCAACATAAGTAGCAAAAGATTCACAGAAAGAAGCTACTATCTCAGAATCAAGTCCATATTTAGTGCTAAACTTACGGAAAATATCGGTATCCATAAAAGATTTAACACAATCAAACTTAGGTGTCATACCTGACTCCTTACCATTGTCGAGGTCCCAATCTTCAGAGTTGCGTTTATTTATATCCAATAAATCCCATCTAAATCCAATAGTCTTCATCATAAAAGAGCCAGCATAAGAAGTATCGAGCATGGTGCGATTATTTTTAGAAAGCCGAGCATAAATTTTTTGAAGAATTGTTTCTCTTGGAAGCTCATGATTGGGGCATGAATATAACATTGATTTAAGCCCCCCCCCCCAAGCTTGAGCGATGCTTTATCCTCCGCGAGGCCAAAAATTAAATATATAATTGCGATCACGATGAACAAGATGCATAGGGTAATACTTTTGATGAAATTCCAATTTCAATCTTCTATAGTTCCATGATCTCGTATCATCACATAGCCTATACCATACCAATGCGTCTCCCTTCAAAGATAAAGGGAAGACCTTCTTCTTAGCAACATCATCATGTATACATGCAAGCTTAAATAACCCACAAACTTCATCCACATATATTAGGTGTTCATCAGGATGTTTTGTTCCATCTCCTGTAAAAGGATTAGCTAGCAGTTTTTCTATCATACCCGAAGGATACTCATAAGGAATTTCATTTTCAATAGGTTCAGTAGGTTGAGGAGCAACTCTTTGCTCTACTGTTCGGGGTGAAGATACCCCGAACAAGCCCCTCAGAGGATTACTTTCCATAGTAACAAGTGACAGTAAATTTCAACACGCTATATAAATTTTTCCTTACCAAATTCCACCTACCAAAGGCGCTTCACTCCCCAGCAACGGCGCCAGAAAAGAGTCTTGATGACCCACAAGTATGGGGGATCTATCATAGTCCTTTCGATAAGTAAGAGTGTCGAACCCAACGAGGAGCAGAAGGAAATGATAAGCGGTTTTTAGCAAGGTATTCTCTGCAAGTACATAAATAAGTGGTAACAGATAGTTTTGTGATAAGATAATTTGTAACGAGCAACAAGTAAAAAAAGTAAATGAAGTGCAGCAAGGTGGCCCAATCCCTTTTGTAGCAAAGGACAAGCCTGGACAAACTCTTTTATAAGGAAAAGCGCTCCCGAGGACACATGGGAATATCGTCAAGCTAGTTTTCATCACGTTCATATGATTCGCGTTTGATACTTTGATAATTTGACATGTGGGTGGACCGGTGCTTGGGTGTTGTTCTTACTTGAACAAGCATCCCACTTATGATTAACCTCTATTGCAAGCATCCGCAACTACAACAAAAGTATTAAGGTAAACCTAACCATAGCATGAAACATATGGATCCAAATCAGCCCCTTACGAAGCAACGCATAAACTAGGGTTTAAGCTCCTGTCACTCTAGCAACCCATCATCTACTTATTACTTCCCAATGCCTTCCTCTAGGCCCAAATAATGGTGAAGTGTTATGTAGTCGACGTTCACATAACACCACTAGAGGCTAGACAACATACATCTCATCAAAATATCGAACGAATACCAAATTCACATGACTACTAATAGCAAGACTTCTCCCTCGTCCTCAGGAACAATGTAACTACTCACAAAGCATATTCATGTTCATAATCAGAGGGGTAATAATATGCATAAAGGATTTGAACATATGATCTTCCACCAATTAAACCAACTAGCATCAACTACAAGGAGTAATTAACACTACTAGCGACCTACTAGCACCAATCCCGGACTTGGAGACAAGAATTGGATACAAGAGATGAACTAGGGTTTTGAGATGAGATGGTGCTGATGAAGATGTTGATGGATATTGCCCTCTCCCGATGAGAGGAGCATTGGTGATGACGATGGCGATGATTTCCCCCTCCGGAGGGAAGTTTCCCCGACAGAACAGCTCTGTCGGAGCTCTAGATTGGATCCGCCAAGGTTCCGCCTCGTGGCGGCGGAGTTTCGTCCCGAAAGGTTGCTTCTTATTTTTTTCTTGACGAAAGACTTCATATAGGAGAAGATGGTCATCGGAGAGCCACCAGGGGGCCCACGAGGTAGGGGGGGCGCACCCTGGGGGGGCGCCCCCACCCTCGTGGAAAGGGTGTGGGCCCCCTGGTCTTCATCTTTGGCGAGGATTTTTCATTATTTATTATAAGATATTCCGTGGAGTTTCAGGACTTTTGGAGTTGTGCAGAATAGGTCTCTAATATTTGCTCCTTTTCCAGCCCAGAATTCCAGCTGTCGGCATTCTCCCTCCTTATGTAAACCTTGTAAAATAAGAGAGAGTAGACATAAGTATTGTGACATAATGTGAAATAACAGCCCATAATGCAATAAATATCGATATAAAAGCATGATGCAAAATGGACGTATCAGCGTGCCACCAACGAGGAGCTCCGGTGGGCGCCCAACGAAATGGCAAGATCGGCCGTGCGCGTCCGCCAGCAAGAGGCAGATCGGTACATCAAGCGCTGCGAGGTGGAGACGGCGGAGTACGCCTCCGCACTGGGAAGACGCCGTGCACCAGGGAGCTGCCAGTGAGGGGCTGCCGGAATACTAGCCCTAGGAGGAATTATTAGTTTTAGTATTGTTCATTTTCAATTTTATGCATTGTACCTAGTAGTTAAGTATCATCACGTATATGTGATGACTATATATATATAGAGTGACACTATTCTAATCCTGGGATTAGAATAACTATTTGGATCACGAGGCCCGCCCGACAGGCCCTCCCGAACTTCCAAACCCGCAGAGAGAAAAACAAAAAAGTCCACGCCCACGCCTGCTCGTCCACCACTTCCTCGGTCCCCAACCTCCCCCCGTCCAGTGTCGTCGAGGTCTCGACCCCCGCCACAACCGCCGCGCCACCGGCCCAGCTTCCGACCACCACCGCGGCACCATCCCACCACCTCCATCCGACGCGCCGCCGTCCCGGCTTCTCACCACCTCCCCTCGATGCGCCGCTCCGCCTCCACCAAGATCTCGTCATAGCCCCACCTCCAACAGCCCCGCCAATGACCGAATCCCTGCTTCTCGACGAGCTCCGGCGCCACCTCAACGAAGGTCACGGCCTTCACCCCGCTCCCAGCATGCTACCGCCACCGAAACCTTCAGCCACCATGGGCACCACCGTCGCGCCCTGCCTTCTTCCTGCCACCGCGCCTCCACATCGCCTCCACCCTGCCGCTGCCGGGGAACAGGGCGGTTGCCAACCGCACCTGGATCTGGGCGCGTGCCCCTGGCTTCTTGCCTCGCCCGTGCCATGCAGGCCTCCCCCGCCACTGCCCGAAGTTCAAATGTCATAGCAGCGGACGGACGGATTCAACACGCCGTCGTTGGATATTCTCTGTTGTCGCTAGATCGGTCGCCGGTGCAT
The DNA here is from genome assembly GCF_002162155.2 of Triticum dicoccoides. Taxonomy (NCBI): domain Eukaryota; kingdom Viridiplantae; phylum Streptophyta; class Magnoliopsida; order Poales; family Poaceae; genus Triticum; species Triticum dicoccoides. The sequence goes on along the minus strand of NC_041390.1, from coordinate 451,569,576 downwards.
CACCTCGGTCAAGCTCTTCTCTACCTCATGTGCGTCCATGGGGCTCGCTCCCAGAACTTGGCCATTTTTGGACGAGGAATCAAGCTCGCCCCTGCTGCTCTGTTTGGATCTACTCGGTTGCTGGTGTTTGTTTCGAGGCTACTCACACCCGAGCTCCCACTAGCCACGCAATCTCATTCCCCGCAGTGGCTGTCACCGACCTCGACTAGTGGTTGCAGGATTTTGTGTTTCTTCTGTACAAAACCGATGCATTTCTTCTCTCGTCTCCGCAGTTTTGTTAACTGAACTTTACCATCTCGACTGATTGAACTGCACATAACTTACTGTCTAGGCTGCAAGGGTGTCACGCGGAGGTGGCTCGAGCCGGCGGGAGATGCAGCAGTTCGACGCAGCCCCTCCACTCCGTTCAACTCCTATAGCCAGCTGGCTCAAAGCCAACAGTGAGCTCCTACTTCGACTCACTACGCACGTAGCTTTTGGGCATGTGTCGATGTGTGGCTGAAGCTCTTTCTTTCTCTCCACAGTCTCATGTGCTGATGCTACCATCTCAGTCTCTCTTATCTCAGTTTGGCACACCCATGTGTTTTGTTACTCTTAAAATTCGAAGTAGAGATGCTTAGCCAGAAAGCCAATCTTTATGTATTCTGAATGTGAACCGGGTGCACTCTATGTGTTTGCTATTATGCGTGCTACAACTGAAGCATTTTTGTGCTTAGATCTTTTTTTGTTCTGATGAAGCAAGTACTAGTTGCTCCTGCCATTCTACCTTTGGTCGAGAGCACATAGCTCAGTAGATAGAGCTTGACAAGATAGAAAGGCAACATGTGGTGCACAGAAGGCCACATCTCTCACGTGGCACACATTTTCTTTTTTTTATTTTTGTGTGTAGAAAGGGTGTTTAGGCATACCACCACATTTAGGGATCCATTTTCGGTCTCCCCCACCATGCTCTTGCAGGTCAACTGCGCCGCCACACGAAGTTCACCGGCCATAGCTGCGGTCGGACGAAATTCCAACTCTACCGCAACCCCTCAAGATCCACGGGTAAAATGATCCACAAGCTCATAATTTTCACACCGATGTACCATGTGCTACAGCGAAGTGTCCATGCCTGATCTTTGTTGGGTTTTGTTTTTCAGTTGCCAAAGATGGCGCTCCACAACTGTTCGGTCTAATGCCTAAGGATCAAACAATGTCTCTCTCACTTTTGTTTTTGGAAAGACCTACATATCATCTTGCCGCTGCTGCGTTAGAGTGGCTCCATCTGCAGATGGGGGAGGTCTCGACCTGCAGCTCGGAGAAGTCTCGACCCGCACCTGGTCGCGTGCGCCACTGCCACTTAGGTCCACCACCTACAGCAGGCGCTGCAGCGCCTCAACCATTAAACTATGACACCTCAGCAGTTCAATGTATATTGGAGAAGAAGAAAAACCAACAGTAGGTTCAAATGTTGTGTTTTGTGATTGTTGTAGACTTGCAGCAAATCAGAGGTGGTTTCAAAAGAAAAAATTGTTCCCTTTGATGGAGCACCTGGCCGTTCCCTTTGTTTTGTTTTGCAAATTGCTAGTTGGCCGTATAGCTTCGGTAGTGGTATAATGCTTTAGGTTCCTGACTATTGGTCTTGATGTTTGTCCGTACTTGAGGTTCCATGCTTGAGGTTCAGCTCGCTAATATATATGGGAGCAGTTTGGATTTGGAATTTTTCTGCAGTTTGGCACCGTGTTATATGTACTTTAAAAGTGCACAAAAAATAGAACTTCATTCAAAAATGGTTGTGCAAAGTGCGCATGCTCCATGGGTGCTTGTTGTAATCCAAAAATTCATTGAAAACAAATAAAGTTTTTTTATGTTTAAAAAAGCCTTGGAAAGCAAAATGGAATTCAACAAAACAAAAAATGCTAGCGAGTTCTGTGCAAAAACCACATGAAGTTCAATAAGTATAATTTTAGAGGTTCAATTAATATGAGAATGCTGGAAGTTTGTAGAAGAAAAATGCCTGTGGTGCAGTTGTTGTCAGCTACATCGGTCGGAGCCCCTACTCCTCCACGAATCTGGCCAACCGCGCGCTACCGACATGGATCTGCACTAAGAAGTTGAGATTAAAATAACAAAGATTATAATTTATAGTGTTTCTTTTTATTAGAGGAAAAGAAAAGAGAAGTTCAGTTTGTAAGATGACGCTGTTCAACGTGCAAACCAATTGAAAAATTGTACAGGTTTGCCTACCAAAATGTTCAACATTTCTTGTGGAAAAAAATTCACTCTATTTTTTGAACTCTGCATGAGAACTTTATGCTCTTTCAGATGTGTTCATTCATTTTTTTGTAAATGCATGTAGCACACGAAGTGTATGTGTATTGTTGTGTGTAAGTTTCTTAAAATTCAATAGCATGCGAAGTTCATGTTTCAGAAATTCAAAATTTCACGTGTACCACATACTGAAGAAAAAGATGGAGAAGTTCGATGATTATAGAAAACTCAGATTTTCCTTGTTATTAAAGAATGAAAACAAGAAGTTAAAAAATTAGAAAACAAGAAGTTCAACTTTTAATAATAGAGCGCTTCAAAATTTCGTAAAAAAAGATTAGGAAATAAAACCAGGAAGTCCATATTAAAAATATGGAGAAGTTCGATGATTATAGAAAACTCATATTTTCCTCGTTATTAAATAATGGAAACAAGAAGTTCAAAAATAAAATAACAAGAAGTTTAACTTTTAAAAATCGAGCACTTCAAAATTTCATAAAAAAAGGATTAAGAAAATCAGATTAAAAATTCATAAAAAAAACTCATATATTTTCATGTATCCGAGAGAAGATCAGATTGATAACTGCCAGAAGTTCACGTACTACACGGTGTGCATTTTGTATTAAAAAATAAAAAAAGCAAAGACTAAAAGTTTGTTGATATAAGTTCAAGTCCTCCGTCGGAGAAATTTTAAAAAATATTGTGAGAGAGGTTTATACAAAAGAAATACCATTTGTGTAAAACTTGACGAATGGATGAGAAAATTACAAATAAAAAATACGTCACAGAAGTTCAACGTAAAAACAAAAGGAAGTTCACCTACTATACTGAATGAATATCAGATGAAAAACTTTTAAAATCGTCGCGAGTATGAAAAAATGATCAACACGGGAAAGTTGTGTGTTTACAGCAGCTTTCCACTGCTATATCACTTGCTCAATTCCAGTGAGTGGATGGAGAGCTACGAGCAGTGGATGGAGAGCTACGAGCAAAAAAAACACGTGAAAAACAGAGTGAAGTTCAAGTAGACATGCCGAGAAGTTCAGGTTCTTCACGCGGTGCATTTTCGAAGAATCTCTTTCGCGATAAAGGCAGAACGAATGATCTCGCCATTTTCGAAATTACTTGAAAACGGTCAGGATTCAAAGAAAACATCAACATGAAAAAGTTTCGCATTTTCCATAACTTTTCAGCGGTATATTATTTGCTCCATTCCGATAAGTTTGTAGAAATTACGGCAAAAATACGTTTTTAACCATTTTCAAAACTGACATAAAACCGTAATGAATTAGGAGAAACAATATATACAAAAAAGTTTCGCATTTCTTCAAGCTTTCCAACGCCATATCATTTGCTGCATTTGGACGTACGGTTAAAAAATTAGCTCGAAAATACGAACTCGATGGAACTTGTACCGTTTTCTAAATTACTTTTAAACCATTAAAAATTAGAAAAAACTTTTAACATAAAAAAGTAGCGCATTTTCATAAGCTTTACAATGACATATTATTTGCCTCAATTGGATTAGCCGTTTAGAAATGGTGTCAAAAATACGAACTCGGGTGTTCAGTTTGCGAAATTTTACAATTTTCCGAATTACTCTTTAACCATAGGGAATTAGAGAAAACTTTCAATATGTGGAAGGAGAGGTTTTGCAGCAGCTTTCCAATGCCATATTATTTGCCTCATTCCGATAAACAATTTAAAAATGCGATCGAAAATACGATTCACGTTTTATATATGAAGAAATAACGGTTTTCAAAACTGCTGTTAAACCGCTTACATTTTGCCAAAAATTTAACTTGGGTCATGATACTAATGTCCATAGCTATCCAACGGTATATCGCAAGCCCCATTTGGACACCTTTTAGCTGAAGTTCAACCTAGTACTCGGGAAGGTCAGACGCGTTACTCGGGAAGTTCATGTTATGATCAGAATATTATTCTGATTTCGTGATCAGAATAGTGTTTATGTATATGTGTGTGTATATATATATATATATATATATATATATATATATATATATATATATATATATATATATATTCTGTGATGAACTAATGAACATTTAATATATATATATATTATGAATTCTATTTTTTATCTGTTTTTGTATACTAATTTGAATCTAGTTATTATCATCCGCATATACAGAATGGAAAGCGTATATACACACATTGAAACAGAACATATAAGAATGGAAAACAGAGTACACACATTGAAACACAACAATAAGCAGAGCAATACTATGATTGCTGTGAATACATAGCTATCCACGTCGAAACGATTTTTCAAAATAAAATGCGTCCATGAGACCATGACCAGCAGCCCTTGCCTACGGTAGCTCTTGACTCTGTCTGAACTTGTGCAGGCGTTCATCCAAGCAGTCGACACGCTCGCGGTACATCTGGAGCGCGATCTCGAGCTCCAAGTTGGCTATTTCATCGGAGATCACCAGCTCAAGGATGCGACGACCATGTTCCTCTACTGCGCCCAGGTGGACACCTGGGTCAAGAAGGCGGTCGAGCCTACAGACCAACGCGTTGGCATCCAGCAGGCCACGGACAAGGCGAACGGCGACACCCATGCGAACGGTGCGGCGGGCGTCCGGTGCAAGTACGGCGCGGCCGGCCTCTGGTGCAAGTACGTCGCCGAGGGCCTCTGCCCACTCCTGGCGAGGAATGGGGGTACTGACCAGACGTGTACCCAGTTGCGATGCTGTGTTGACAGCAGGCAAGCGCCGATGGATCCGCTCTTGCTGTGCGGCGCATCGCGCCTCTCACTCTGCGGCGCTCCAACGGTCTCGCCGTGCGGCGAGCCGCAGCCTATCGGCGCGGACGTGCCTAGCTTGCTCTGCGGAGCGCCATCGATCATGTTGTGCGGCGAGCTGCAGCCTGTCGGCGCTGACATGCCTATATTGATCCGTGGCGCTTAAGTGCCATGCGCCAAAGGTCTACTCAACCCTAGCGATGACGCGCATCACGGCGTCGTCCATTGCGTTGCCGGGGAGCGCCTCGGCCTTGACGGGCCGTGGCACTTGCTCGTTTTCCTCATCGACGAGGTTGATGGCAGAGGCGGCGATTTGGTGGGTTGGCATGCCTGGAAAAGGTCGATGTGCTACAGGTTGCTCTTGTCGCCTCCGTGCGTTGCGTGCTGCCTATGTGCAATATCGCTGGGTGGCGGGAAACAGGTGAGGAAATGACGGGAAACGATGGCGTGTTCATAAAATGACATCAATTAATGGAAACTTAGCATAGAAGGAACATCGAGCTAGTACAAGAAGGAGATGATGATCAGATGAACACGGACCACACTAGGGAACCATTTCTGTTATTATCGGTATTCGCACACATTTCTGATTACAGACCTGTTTGCGGCGTATCACAAACATCTTGTTATATTGAACCATTTCTGTTCTCTAGCCTCAACGCAAACAATTCATCTGAATGAACCGCATGTCGTATATCGCACACACCTTCATCTACCTGCCCATTTCTTTTGTGTTGCCTAATCACAAACAGTTCATCCTAGTGAACCGTATGCAGTACATCGCACACACCTTCATCTGGCTGCCCGTTTCTTTTGTTCCTCCTCATCGCAAATGGTTAACTGAACTGAACCGTATGCCCTCAATCGCACACGCAACTAAAATCTGAATCGTGTTTGATGCATCCTCCATCGCAAACGTTTTGCACCTTTTTTGACGATTTTTTACACCACCGTTTATGATTATGGCATCACACACAGTTTCGTCAAAGGGTTTCTGATCGTAGTGTCGCGTTAGTAGCATCCTACAGTAGTGTGAGCTGTTTCCCCATAATATGAAAGAAATGAGTGATCCAGCAAATTAAAAGAGAGATGAGTATTCAATTACTAACCTTTCACAAAATTCTCTTTCTTTACAACATGTGCAGATGGAAAAGTCGTACCTATTAGCTCTCTTGCAACGATGGGAGGACGAGATCCATGAACAATTGTGGTGCATGTGGAACACCATTACACAAGGTGCATGTGCGAAGATTTATTTTCAAAAAGGAATTCAAGTACTCAATGAGTTAAAACAAAAAAGATCTTTAATTTTGATGAAGCCAGAGGTATGCACTTATGAGTTTCTGAAGCAATGGCGTGATAAGATTAGAGAAAAATTGTTTGGTACATCATCCGTCCAGCAATTTGATTTTGTTAATCTTGAAGAGACTATAAAAGATCCAATAAAATTGAATGTTACACATGATTATTCATCATTTTCTTTTCCTAGTCATTTTGTATTGTCCTCCTGCTATAATTTTGTTGACCAAATGAAGTCGAGGATGACTTTTCTCCTAGAGAGGGAGGCTGATATGAATATGGTTATGGTTGGTTATAAATTTGTGCTCCATGAAAATGTTTGCTGGAAGGAACTCCTAAGTCGAACAAAACATCATATTGCCACCGTCCAAAAGATAACAAAGTTGAAAACTAAAATTCTCTATATCATGAAACCTTTGCATTACGATTTGGCATTGCTCTGCTTTCTTTTGTGTGATGACTAGGTAGAGTCGAGGACGACTCCTTTTCAAGAGAGGGGGGGGGGGGTGATGAGGACATCTCGGTCATTGTAACAACACCAATCATGCCTGGACAAATCCCAAGTTGTGACAAACAAATGCATGATCAGATGCAACACAATTCTAAGGTGAAAGCTACAAATGAGGATTGCATCATTTCTTTGCATGGATATTATCGACTTCCCTTCTACTTATCTTTTGTAGATCAAAGAGAGTCGAGGACGACTCTTCATCAAGGGAGGGAGGATGATGAGCACATGGTACATCATACACGAAATTTCAAAAAAGTGCATAATTTAGTTGGAAAGAATTACTAAGCCGAATCTAGCAGACACATGGCCAGGTGAACGCTAACTTAAGTTCATACCACAATCTTGAACACATGGCTGCACTTTCATCTCCATTGTTGTTGGTTGAATTTAGGTATCACATGTAAGAAATCCAACAACCTATGAGCTCTTGAAGCAAGCGGTTTGGAGGAACAAGTTTGGAGATAACAAGTTTCAAGTGAAGTCGATGCTGTCAGTTTTTACCTTTGATGTTTTGTTGTGCCATGCCCATGTGGTGGAGAGACGGGGCCATAGGGGTATGTCACCAGAAGGTACATCAAATTATCTTTCCAATGCAAAAATCCTCACATCATTTGGAGTTATGAGTCAAAAGTTCTAGCCAATATCGTGGAAGGTGTCCAGGATGTTAAGGCTTCGTGAATTTCCGAGGAACTCTCCAACAACTCCCAAAATTGACTGCTTATTCACCCAAGGAAGCCATGCAAACTTGCTTACTTTTGAAATCATTTTCACACCTAGCTAAGGGGGGTTGTCTCTGCTATAAAACCCCATCTCCCCCATCCTCTAAAAAAACCTTTTGTTAAACCATTCAGCTACAAGCTTATGCAGCAGGACTGCTAGAGAGATCCGAGAGATCTTGATACCTTTGCTCTTGTGAGTTCATTCGGATTCGCGAGAAGGAGCCTTTGGTTCCCCATAATTCGTGCTCTATGGTTCTGGCCATTTTGTGTGGGTTAGTCCTGGTTTGTGGTTCTGCGATTGTTCGGACATCGGGTTGGAGTTCTTGTAGCTTCGGTCAGCCATCCCCAACGTACGGGTTGCATCCAACCTTGGCAGGTATAAAGATAGTTATCCCTCCCGATTCGATCCTACGACGTGAATACCGGGCCACCCTCGGGCGTGAACTTGTTCATCCGGTTCCCATCTATCACAACGCAAAGAAAACAAAATCTGTCAAAAACAAAACATTCTGTAGCAATATGAAAACTTTGAATACTTCTGTAACTCCACAAATTATGAAAAATTAGGACAACGTAGGCAATTTGTATATCAATCTTGTGTAAAAAATCCAGAATTTTATCACACTTCTGTGATTTATTAAAATTGTTTTACTGGGTGCAAAAGTTTTTGTTTTTCAACAAGATCAAATCAACTATCACCCAACATGATCCCAAAGGCTTTGCTTGGCACAAACACTAATTAAAACATGAAAAACACAATCATAACAGTAGCATAATTGTGCAAACACTCTAGAGGTGAAGGAGACAGAGCAGGGGACAGCGGTGCTCCTGGACATCCTCACGGTCGCCGAGGAGGCCAGTGGCTGTGACGAGGACGACCACCATGGCGAGCAGCACAAGCACGAGGGAATGTTTTAGAGGGAGAGAGAGAGCAAGAGAAAGGGGAAAATGGGGCTCTAGAGAGAGGCAGGAGGGGCCCTTGTAGGCGAGGAGGGAGGTCGTGGATGGCCTCCAGGCAAGGCACGATGCGGCCATGGCCTGCCAATGGGTGCCATGACCCCCATGCCTCCCTGTACCAGGAGGTTGGGGATGGCAGGGGTGGACTGGGCCTATTTTGCTAAAAGGGCCGAGGGTCCAGTAGGTTTAGGTCCCCTTCTTATTTTCCCTTTTGTGTTCTTTTCTTTACTATTTTACAATTAGTTCGACAACAAAACAAATTTTGTTACAAATAAAACTTGGCACATAATTCATGCACAAAATTTGTGGTGTTGCATAAAAAGTTTCAAAGCATTTGACATTGTTTAACTATTTTTAGAAATTAAAAAGGTTAACTAATTGGTTGTTGGTCCACTGTTATAATTTCTAGGGTCATTTTAAACATCTCCAAAAATGTTGTTAATGCAAGACAATTATGTAGTGAATATTTTCAACCCAATGAACATTTTTTATTTACCATTTGAAGAAATAATAATTGGACTTTGTTATTTGAATTTGAATTTGACTTGAATTTTAATCTAGGGTCATTTAATGAAGTTACTGTAGCTTAACTACCGGGGTGTTACAACTGTGGCTAGGTGCAGATGAGGAGAGGAACCTTCAACATCCTCTGCAACTCTTCCAGTTGAGGGGCCTCACCTCAATGTCACCGAGCTACCGGAGGTGAGCACTACTGATTGTGGGGCATGGGGAGGAGGAACCTGCAGCGCGGTGAAGGTGGTGGAGCAGAGCCGCCACTGATGAGAAAGGCCGATTCGAACATTCGTCCTCGATCAGGCCATGGCTGCTTTAAGAACTATGTGGGTTAGGAGTTCGATGCACCCCATGCAAGCAAAAGGCCAAATATGCATCCACAAGGCATGTATGAGCTACAAAGCGGCAAACAAACACGCCCTAAGCGCATCTCCAACGCGGACCCTCAAACCACCCGTAATTATCCGGACGGCTCAGTCTGGATGTATTTTGCCATCTAACGCGGACATGTATCAGTCCGCACATTACTTCAGACATGTTTTTTTTCCACAAACTGGATACAAAGTGAGGGGGGCTTTGCAGGCATCAGGACCGTTGCCACACCCGTGCCTGACTAACCTAGCCAAAAAAAGCCACCCATGCGCGTTCCCGCCCGAAAAGGTTAGCGTCGCTCCAGAGCACTAGTGCCGCATTCATGCTGGCTTAGAGCGACGCGACCTCTCACAACGCTCAGGCATTGAAACAGCGGGCCGACTGCGAGCGCCGTCCTCGCCGCTTCCTTGTGCATGCGGTTTCCCTGCGTTTGAATGACAACTCATTCGTCCGCCTGCCTACATTAAACACGCGTGCGGCTGCCGAGAAACGGTGAGCCGTCTGCCATCTGCCATTAACCACATCGCCGGTTGCCCTGCCATCCCCCTCTATATAAACTATAGGCCCAACCATAGCTGCATCCATCATCCTCCCCTCCCTTCCTCCTCTCTGCACCACCCCTCCATGGCCTCCTCAAACTCCAATGCCGTCTGGAACAACCTCTCGCCGGAGCAGAAAAAGGAGATCGCCGACATTGTAATCGGCTGGCAGGCCGGCAGCTAGATGGAGGCCGGCGTTGCGAACATCCTAATGGAGGACACAGTCGAGGACGAGTCGGTGCCACCCTCCTCGCCGTTGCATGCTGGCGTCACCATGGGTGAGGCTCGTGCCCACTACACCGACATGGTGCTAGAGGAGCGGGAGGCCAAGTTCCGACAGGCGCAGGCCGACCAGGCCTACAACCTCCGCCTCCTCGACAAGCACCGGCGCGGGGAGGAGCAACTCCCCGTCGGCACGACCATAGTGTCGAACATGGACGTAGCCGTGCAGGAGGCGTTGGTCGACTCCTACTTCACCGCCCGTGAAATCTACCGTGACCGTTGGCGGTACATCCGGTATCAGGCGGATTTACGGGCCACCTACAAAGAGATAGACGAGGCGGCGGATGAGGTGTTCAGCAAGAGCGGCGACGAGGAGGACATCGTCGGTTGCGCCCTGCCGCCACTACCACGAAGTCGGCACGTCCGCGGGCGCCGCCTGCAGCGAGTAAGAGTAGTGCATGGTAGGCCGCCGCCACTCGGGTCCCAAGAAGGCCACCGCTCCTTCCCTCCCGCTGAAGCTAAGCTTGGCGGCCTGTTCATCATCGGCCGATTAGCTGCTCAAGCTGCGGAGGCAGAGCTGGAGACTGCAAAGGCGAAGCTGGAGCTTCATTTCACGGAGCTCACGCCCGGACGAACATCGTCAATCATGCAGATTAGGTTTAGAGTCAGGTTTAGTTAAAATATGTTTGAAATGTAATGAATTTGATCCGGTTTATATGAAATCTAGCCGGTTTTCATGAATTTTGTCCGTTTTGTTCAAATCTTGTTTCAATTGTATGCGGGTAACATTGGATGGCTGGCTTCCGCATCCGTGTCCGGGGATCCACGGGTTGTTGCAGAAGAACATTTGGGGGTCAACGTTGGAGATGCCCTAAGCGTGCATTTGAGTGTGTTGGGATCCAAGATTGGCCAGTATGCTGCGATCCCCGAAACCAATCAGCGCTATGACATGTTTATTGACGATTGTTCCAATCGAATTACATCTATAACATTGGCCGAGAACAAAGAAGAGGAAGACCCTTGTCACGTGGAATGTTTCGTCTCTAGGAGAAGGCCGTCGGAGGCATCTTCTTATCACCCAAAAAGTGGCTGAAGAGGCTGAGCGCCTGCCTCGGCGTGTGCATAGGGACCTCATGCCCGGCTCCGCGAATCGTCACGAACGTCAAGCCCTCGTAGGTGATCGTCCACCCACCCACCTGCAGCCGGTCGTACCACGGCGTCCACTCCTGGACGGTCTTGAGCCCGAGCTTGTTCAGGGTCAGCCTCGTCGACGTCACCGGGATCCTCCCATCGGTGTCACCGCTGTTGCGTCGAGCGACATTGTCAGTTCAAATCCAAAGCTGCCCCTCGTAACACTGAACCTGCTCACATTGAGATGCTGGCTCACCTGAAAACCCAGACCCTGATGCCGCCGGCGACGAGCTTGCGGATGATGGGGAGGGTGGAGGGCACAGCGTCGTTCCACTTGCCGATCACGTCGCTGCAATGCGTCCAGTTGTAGCCGATCTTGGTCACGTTGGCGTGCAGCGCCGCCTGGACGTCCGGCCGGTTGAAGTAGACCTCCGAGTATTCGCTCGTGCAGGGATCGTAGCCTGCGGGCCTCATGTACCACCCGTGCTGCAATGCACACCGGAGAAACAACCAAATTATCGAACCGCGGGCAGATGCTGATGCGTTTTCAGGGGGTGGAGATGGTGGTGATCGAAGAGTCTGTTCAGTACATATTTGGGGAAGATCTTGGGGGCGGCGCCGTGGACGCCGACCCTCTTGGCGAGCGGCGAGGAGGAGGAGCCGTCGGTGCAGACGGGGGTGTAGAGGCTGTACATGTCGATGAGGCGGTAGACGGCGAAGTACTCTTCCAGCGCCTGGTCGCACGCGGCGGTGGTGTTGGCCATGGCGAAGTCGCAGTGGGCCTTGACGTCGGCGTACACCCGGTCGGAGATCACGGCGTGGTCCCACGCGTACTGGACCATGCCCGCCTGGTCCGTCTCGTCGTCCATCAGTGCATTCCCTATCTGCATCATCGTCGCCGGCGATCGCCATGATTAATTAAGCAGACAGCGAGCTGTAATTAACAAGGACGTACGTAAATTACGAGCAAGGTGTGGTCAGTTGGCTACCATGATGCCCTTGAAGTTGATGCGGTTCTCCTTGGGCCCGTGCTTGTTGCCGTCGAAGATCTTCTCCGACAGCTGCGGAACGTAATGCCCTGACAAGAACGCCACCCCCATCAGTCTCTCTCAAGTTTCAGTTGCGTGCTCTGACCGAACTGCACAAGCTCAGACGTTGAAATGCTGTGTCACGTACCAGCGTAGCTCTCCCCGGCGATGTAGAACTCGTGGTGTTTGTACTGCGGGAACCGCTTGAACCAGTTGAGCAGGAAGACGTACGCGTCGGCAGCTGCATGCGGGGGCATGATATATAACCCAGTCAGAAATTAAGGACCGTTATTTGCCCTGGAGGGAGTTTCAGAGGATTGTTATTTACCGGTGATCTTGTCACCGAGCTTGCCCAGGTCGGAGCTTGTGTTGGTGTAGGAGAAGCCGACTCCCACCGGGGACTCCAGGAACATCAGGTTAGCCTCTGCATTTTTCAGCACGATAGAACATATTTATCCACAGAGTAGAATTGCCACTTTCTTTTCATTTTGTCGTTATCAGGGGGGAACACAGCGGTACGTGCCTTTGTTCCACGAGTAGGGGTTCCATTTCAGCTCCGGCTTGCCCTTCTGGACCAAGAAGGGCCCGAGCTCCTCCGCCTCGCCATAGCCGATGGACGAACAGCCCGGCCCTGCGATGCAACAGACAGGAGCACCCTCCGTCACTCGCTCGTGACTTATCAGAAAGAGTAATGATACACCCGAGTAGTAATGATCACGCGCGCGCGGAGTTAATTGCACAGAAGTACCACAATTCGGGCATCACATGCAGATTGATACCATGATTGCTAATTTTTGCGTGTCAGTACCAATATTCATCCAAATTTTTGCAAATCAGGCTAAAACGCGTATTTATACGTATTGACAGTGTATCTGACAGTTGGGGCCCGTCTGTCAGGTGCCGACGTGGCATATTTTTTGCAAAAAACTCCCTTACTTTATACGTAATCACATAAATACCCGTTATTTTTGCGGAAAAATGTTAACCTGTGAGAGAATTTTTTTTGCAAAAAACCCCCTTGCTTTATACGTAATCACATAAATACCCGTTATTTTTGCGGGAAAATGTTAACCGTGAGAGAATTTTTTTTCTCGGACTTGTTCGAAAGTTTTCAACGAGCTGGACAAATAAATAAAGTAAACGAAAAATCTTGCGCACCAGGTTTCGAACCTGCGACCTGCGGCACACGGGCGTAGCGCGCTAGCCACCAGCCAAAGGACTGCTCGTGTTTCTATCCAGGCAGGACATTATTTATACAATAGCCGAACGCTGGCCGGTAGTTGGGCCAACTAAGGCCTGTAATTGCTTTTCGTTTCGCCTTTTACTGACGCGCGTGCTGGGCTCGTTCGCCCGGATTTCTTTTCTATTTATTTATCGTATTATGCTTTTTTTTCTGGTTTTGGCTTATTTTTAGGTTTTTCTTTCTTTCTTCTTTTATTCACTGGGTTCGTTCTTCTTCTGTTTTTAACATACTTACTAAATATTTTTTTAGATAGGCTTCAATACATGATGTTTTCAAATACATGATGAACATGTTTTCGAATTTGCATGAACATTATCTTAATATACGCTGAGCACCTTTTCTGCGTATAGTGATCATTTTTTAATGCTTGATGAACTTTACTTTGCAAACAGTGAGCATTTTTTAATATATTGAACTTTCAGGTTGAACATTTTTTTAATGTATACGATGAATATTTTTGTAATTTAGGTTGAGCATTTTTTAATATATACGGTGATCTTTTTTGTAATATAGGTTGAACATTTTCTTAATACATGATGAATTTTTTTGACAATGTGTATTTGAGAAAATGTTCAGCATGTTTTAAAAACTTATTGCGTAAAATCATTCTAGCATTTCGAGAAACACATCAATTTTTTAATAAAAGGTTCACTGTTTTAGTGCACTATTATGTAATCGCAAAAAAAATATTAATATTATGATTAAAAAATAAGTGATTCAGGGCACGCAGCAGTGCTGGGCTCGGCCGCCGGCCCAGCGTGGCTACTATAATATAAAGGAGGACCCGCCTTTACCTTAACATGAGCGTCTCTGTGGCCTGGTGGCTAGCGCGATCCGCCCGCGTGCCGCAGGTCGCAGGTTTGAAACCTGGCGCGCGCGATTTTTCGTTTACTTTATTTATTTGTCCAGTTCGTTGAAAACTTTCGAACAAGTCCGAGCAAAAAAAATTCTCGCGATTTTTCGTTTACTTTATTTATTTGTCCAGTTCGTTGAAAACTTTCGAACAAGTCCGAGCAAAAAAAATTCTCTCACGGTTAACATTTTTCCCGCAAAAATGACGGGTATTTATGTGATTACGTATAAAGCAAGGGGTTTTTTTGCAAAAAATATGCCACGTCGGCACCTGACAGACGGGCCCCAACTGTCAGATACACTGTCAATACGTATAAATACGCGTTTTAGCCTGGTTTGCAAAAATTTGGACGAATGTTGGTACTGACACGCAAAAATTAGCAATCGTGGTACCAATCTGCATGTAATGCCTGAATTGTGGTACGTCTGTGCAATTAACTCGCGCGCGCGCCAGCCGCCGTTTGTCATAGCCCGCCCAGCTAGCTAGCTAGGCATGGACCGGCGGCAAGATGTTTCGCATTCCTGACCCCGCCTTTCTGCTCCCCGCCGTCTTGTCCGTTGGAGCATGTGATTGATCGGTCGACCGGTGCGGCACAGCACTACGAGCATACAGCCATACACACAGTATGCTGCCCTGCTCTTGTTCAGATCTTTGCCCGCTTCGATTCCGTGGGCGCGTTTCCTGCAAGTTGCGTTGCGGTGGCGCGCGCAGCCGGTGTGGTGCAGGCGCACGCTGCACTCACCGGACACTCAGCTCACACGCGCCTAGACGCATGGTCCCCTGCTCCTGCTCGTCCAAGAGCGCGCGCCAACCGTCTGCTTCCGATTCCTCTTGGCGGCGTGCTGTATGTGTATGCCCTCTAGCTAGCTACTCGTAGATTGTCCACGATCCCATCGAGCTTGATGGCTACGTGTGGTACGGCTCCATACATTTCAAAACAAAAGGGAGCGGCAACCTTTCTATCCTAGATCGGCTCCATGCGTGGAAGATGGATGATGGATGAGATGCTTCGCTCCAACTTGATGATGCGTTGCGTGGCATATATGCACATATCGCTGTACTGTATCGGGATGGCCGGCTGGCCCGGGGCGCGCGTGCGTTAGCCAATTAAAGCAGCTGGATCGAATCACACACACTCAAACATCACGCCCGTACCCAAGCCCATAGCGATGGTTCGTTATAGTAATGTGCGTGCATGGTTGTTAAAGTTTATATTCTGAAAGCTATGGGTCGCAAAAGTGAATCGCCGGCTTCCTATAAGTGCAGTGCGGACAAGGACGAAACAATGGAATGGCTGGCACTGAGAGTGCCCGGCCGGCGACCCAACAAACACAGATTTTTCGATAAAAGGCGTTTTTATTAATAAACACAGATAAAGCCAGCGCTCAACGGAGCTCCATCTTATTTGAACCTTGTTTTAGTTATACTTCTAAAAAAAATCTGACGTCTTATCCACACCTAGCTAGCTAGATACTGTATAGTTCTGGCGTCCATCGTCCGCGGGAGACATTCTCCACAAGCACAAGCTAGCTGCAAAAGCGAAATACTACGTACTAGCCAGGGCCCGAAGAACAGCTGCCCACCTCTACGGCACTTTGCTTAGGATGTTGTCAATCGAGCCCGAGAAATTCTCGTCTATAGATTTTTTTTCCTCCAAGAAATTCGTTACATATGGGTAAGTTTCAGGAACTTACAAAATTTATACGCACATGGGGTATATAGTTTGCAACCATTCTCTAGACACATGGTTTCTTTCGTATTTTTCGAAATTTACTAAAACATGATTTCGGTACAAAAAATCCCGGTTTATCTATCTAGCCCCCACGAGAATAACTTACGTCAAGTGCCCTACAACCACAAGATACCGTCCATTGGCTGCATGGATCCCCCTCAATTTGCTGCCGGAGATAAGCTGCCGTCCGTGTTGACCAGGCCAGGACTGTAGCTAGCGTGCCGCCCCGGGCCGTCCTTGTCCAACGTACGTGCATACGGGACCAGCAGCTAGCTACTGTGCCGTATGGATCATATTCATACACACCCGCCGGTCACGCACCGGCAGCACATGGTAGTACTAGTGGGAGCCTAGGAGCGTGCATGACAGCAACACATTGCTCTTGTGGGCAGCAACTTCGATCGGCCCGGCCGGACTACAGCGTGTGGCCATCGTCGGCTTCTTCTCCGCTGCAGCTTGACCGTAGAATTGGCTAGCTTCGGATCGAAAAGGAAATGAAAAATGGGGTTGTGGGGCGCCTCACTTAATTTCTACTCCCTCTCTATAGTAATCAACTAAACTTCAAAATAGATCAGGCAAAGCCGTCTTATGTAAATAGCCTGCTATATATATGAACCATCAAAATAGATCGTATATATAGATAGAAAAATCAATAAAAAAAGATGATCACGACCTAATCTATATGAACCATCAAAGGAGCTTCAAACTTTGCTCCGGCAAGATAGGTTTATGTAGTAGATAGTTTAGTACGGAGTATAGCTAGTAAATTATAGTTTACAGTAGAGCAAAATGATGATTTCGGGAGTAATGAAAACCTGTCATTTCCTTTTCTTTTCTGCGGGGAAAATCCCTACCATTTTCATGTGTCTATTCATATCATGTACGTAGGTGTCAACGACCAAAGTTTAGGAAGTTTGACCATGTTTCCCCTAAAACATTATGAAGACCGTATTTGGCAGTTGCGTGTATAGTGTATGGTAATTAATCTCGTTGGGCTAAATCACCTAATTTCAAATATTTTGTGTTTGCTACTATACGGTTTTCGCATGCATGTGACCTACTCTCTCTGTTCCTAAATCTAAGTCTTTTTAGAGATTTCAACAAGGGGCTACATACGGAGCAAAATGAGTGAATCTACATTATAAAATACGTCTATATACATCCGTATGTTATAGTCCATTTGAAATCTCTAAAAAAAACTTATATTTAAAAACGGAGGAAGTACAAAAAAAGGGTTTGAAATTTGCATCCTGACAAACAGAAAGGATATGTCCAACCATGTGGTAACCTAGGACATTCATATTGGTACTATAGAGTGAGCCCTAACGTTTCTCCAACCAATTAATATTCCACCGCAGCTTACAAAAGTAGCTCAGTACAGTCCAATTCATCCACCACTGCTTTACACATATCGGGTTTGTCAAAATTGGTCAAACCTTTGACAGTGAAAAGTGACTATGCACAGGAGTGCATTTGTGGTTAATTTATACTGCTTATGTTCCTAAATACTAAACTGTTAAAATCTTTTGGTTCATAGGATAGGATTATCATAAGAATATGAATCTTATAGGAAATGAGATGACATGTATCTCAACTTCTATGAGTAGGAATAGGAAACAAGATGTCATTTGGTTAACACCAAAGAAATTTTTCCATTGAGTCTAGGCTCTTTTTTATTTTCCTATGAAATATGAAGAATATGAACCAATCCTATATAGGAATAGGAATCCATTCCTATGAATCAAATGGCTCTAAAGAATAAAAATTCTATAAGAATCCTATCTTTTGGAATTCCTATGAAATTCCTTTAAACTAAAACAGAGGGCGTAACTTCCTCTGTGTATGTTTCCACTATCAAATAAACAACCTGATCACTTAAAATGTCGCGCCTTTCATTTTTTTATTAAAAGCCTTTTCAAAAACTTGAAATGTCGCTATTAAATGGGCACAGCGCATGTAGTAGTACATCATACATGTACCTTCGGTTGATATTCAGAGCATGTTCTCGTCTACAGGACAACGCAGCCCAACTAACCACTTCCTTACTTAAATTTTTGAAGATTCTTCGCTCACTAAAATCAATGTGTTCATCTGGAAGGAGGAGGAAGAAGAGACGTCCGCCTCAATCAATTATCAGTGGCGACAGAATTCAATCCACCCAACCGACCCTATCCCCATCCATACCCCGATCTCCCAGCTACTCGCAGCAGTATTAAACACGCACGATGAGCCGGCCATGGCAAGGACTTGCTTATTAATGGTGGACTGGTGGTTACGTAGTACGTACCGCCGTTGAGCCAGAGCACGAGCGGCTTCTTGGCGGCGCCGGCGGTGGCCTCGAAGAACCAGTAGAAGAGCGCGCGGCCGTGCGCCTCGTTCACGGTCACGTACCCGGCGTACTGCGCGAACTTCACGGCCGGCTGCCCCGGCAGCCGCCCCACGCGATCCGCCGCCTGCTGCCGCGCGGCCTCCGCGTCGAGCTGCGGCGCGCCACGGACGGCGCCGCAGAGCAGGAAGGCCAGGCCGAGGAAGCAGCCGACGGCGGAAGGCGCGGCCATTGCTGTTGCTCTTGTTTCTACTGCGCTAGCTCTTGCTGCTGCATCGTCGCATAGCTCCCGGGGCCGGGCTATATATAGGGGCAGCTCGCTGATTAATGGCGAGAGCGCGCTGTCGTCTCATTATTATCAATAATGGGGTAATTCAATTGCCGCCTTATTAAGATACTAATAAGTACTGATCGACACGGATGATGTATTCCTTGTGAGGATAGGATGATATATCTCGATCCGACGCCATTCAGATTATTCTAAATGCGAGTAGTTTTAAAGAAAAATGTGACTCGCACGAACGGATGCTTCCATTCCTGGAATGCGACAGCCGTGGAGTTATTATCAGGGTGGATTTTCATGGGCGGGGAATATTGACTAGTATCCAGACGAGTTTTTTTTTTCCAAAGGTACACCATTGAGAGGTTCATTGATAGCATAGAAGAAGAGCCAAACAGTTGATACAACGCTTTCGGCACACACAACACACGTCACGACTACAACGACGCAAACAACTCGCCTAGGCAAACCTCAAGCCACAATAGTGAGGAGGGAAGACTCACACAATAATTTTGGACTCTAATAACTGCCACATGTGTGGCATGTAGTAACACCGTCCACATTTTTTTAACACTAAAGTTGCTATCCAAAAAAAAAAACAAATCTCAAAAAAACTGAAACTTGCCATTCAAATAGAAATGTGGCCATGCTTCATAACTAAAGTTGTCATCTTCTTGTACTCCCTTCGTTTTTATTTACTCTGCATATAAGAGTTGACTGAAGTCAAACTTCGTAAAGTTTGATCAAGTTTATAGAAAAAAGTACAAACAATTACTTCAACAAATCTATATGATGTAAAAGTATATTCAATAATAAATCTAATAATATTGATTTGTTATTGTAGGAGTATATGTTAATATTTTATTTATAAATTTTATCAAAATTTACAAAGCTTGACTTTGACTAAAGCTAATACTCGGACTAAATAAAAATGGAGTGAGTAACTAAAGTTGCTATTAAAATATGTGTGGGCAAAATTGTTTCTTGCCACAGGTGTGAGCGTTATCATTTAGGATATTTTTTACTCCATTTACTACACAATATTTTACTCATTAATATTCATTAACATATCATAAGAACAAACTCCTCGGGTCTTCCAATTTAAGAAGGTAACTTCTCGTTTGACACGGGACAATGCGACCTGTTAGGCACATGTGTGCCAAGGCCCATGAACACCACATCACCAAATAAATCTACAGATTATTCTAAATGCGAGTACTTCTTTTTGTGGGCATTCTAATAAATGCTACTTCAAACCGAGTGATATTTGTTCCTAACAAATGTAGATTATAATATAAATATTACAACTTCTAGATATTGTAAATAACTTGAAAAGGTCATATCTTCCCTCAATTTAACTTTAAACTGAGTGATAATTGTATCTAATCTTTTAAATTATAAACTTTAAATATTACTTAATACTTGTAGTTATTGTTAATTATTTTTAACAGGTATATATTTACCAAGCTTTACTTCAAATGAAAATAATTTGGATGTTACATAGCCGCCTCGGCTCCAAAAAAGCCTAGTGTTCCTCCGCCTCCCATCGGCGTGGTCTGTCTCGTCTTCGGTGGCCTTAGGCCATGGGGGCACGATGGTCCCGGCCGTTGCCGGTGGAAGGCCTCCGTTTTTAGATGTTTCTTCAAATTTTGTTAGGATTTATATTCCGCTCAGGAAGACGAGACGGGGATGGCTCCCTAAAGATGGAATAGGGTTCTCCCCGTCTAGCCCCCGTCCCGATGATGCGTCTAGCATCGTTGGTGGGTGTGCGGAGGTGTATCTTCGGCGGTTCGTTCTTTGGTGGATTTGCTCGGATCTGTTCATCGTTTGTCTATGTCCGTATGTCTTCAGGTTTGATCCTTTTGATCTACGTTGCTCTTTATCGGCAGTGGTTGTTGTTCTGGTGCACTGGCGTTATGGAGCCTTAGCATGACGACTTCCGACTGTCTACCACAATAAGGTTTTCCCGGCTCTGGCGAGGGAGGGGTGATGACGGTGGTGCCTTTCGACTCGCTTAAGTGCTTATAGTCGTCGCTAGGTGGTCTATGGGTCTGGATGTAATTTTTATTTTTTTTCCTGATGTTCGTTGTACTGTCATGATTGAGAGTTTTCCTGAAAAATGAGTGATAATTTTTCCTAAATTTTGTAAATTGTGATCTAAAATGTTATGTAATACTCCCTCAGATCTCCTTTTCCCCTATTGAAATAGCAATGTTTCACATTACAGAACTAGCTTTTTCCCCCTCTCGCAAGGCGACTAGGGAAAGCCTTCTTCCCCTCGATCTTCGCTGGCGAGTCCGTGGATTCACCTCCCATCCGCCTGCTGCTCCAGCGGCCGGTGGCGAGAAGGGATTTCTGGTGCCTTGAATCCGGCTAGTAGATAGATAGGGTTTTAGTTCTCGTAGGGGTAGCGTTTGGACAGATGGTGAAGCTTCTTCTTCGAGTCAGTTTTTCGGGCTCAGATCCTCCTCAAGGTCGTCCATTGGGACGGATCAGACGGAGCTCCGGCATAGATTTCTACCAGCTCCTCGGGGCGGCGAGGTTGGTGTTTCTCACAGTGTGCATGCAAAGGCGATATTTGGTGTCAGGTTCTTCGGATCTATTCAAGGATCCAACAGCAATGACTGCGGCTCTGGGCGCTGATCTTTAGGGGCATGTGCACGAAGACTTTTCGACTGTCATCAACAAAGTCGGGTCGGCTCCAGTATGGGAACGGTGACAGAGGCGCGCCGACAACTCGTTCTGGCGGCGACAATGGTCATTCAGTGGTCCATGGATCTCGATGTATTTTTTTATTATGTTTAAGGTGTTTTGTACTTTCGGTCAATCTTTATAATAGATTTGATCATTTTTGTAAAAAAAGATATAGCAAAAGTTGGTCCTCAATGGCAGGGCAACTATTTTTTCGTGAGAGTGGAGCAGTTATAGGAGGCGACTCGCTAGGCCATATACACAAGTCGACGTGGCTACGAGTGCATGAGCAAAACAAGATGGCAACTCGCTAGGCCACATACACAAGTCGACGTGGCCTCCTCAACACGAGTAACGCTATGTCTGAGGAACTTGCATATTAAGCTCTTTGGCTTCGGCTCTAGCCCACACTCGTGTCTCCTTTTCCACGGTTTGAACTAGGGAGATTTTATGGTGCATTATAATACACCAGAGCACATGTATTATATGGCCGATCTAACGTATGAGAATAATTGGGTCTTTTTAAGCCCAAGGGTATTTTCGACCTAATTTTTTTAACCTTTAATCGGCCCAATTTGGTCCAGGGGTATTATCGTCCTAAATTTTTCGATTAAATTAATTGCATTAATAAAGCACTTCATTATAGAGGTCCCATCATCATGTGTACTCTTTTGAATTTCGGTTCGAGCGGTTCGTCCTCTCTCCTCCTCTCGAGCCCTAACCTCGGGCGCCCTCGATCGCCGCCGATCGCCTCCGGTGCCCTCGATCGCCGCCGATCGCACTCGCCGTGTCTACCCCTCCCGCTCCTACTCCCCCTCACTCCCTCCATCGCAAGTCACCCCAGTCGGGTCGCGGCGCCAGATCCTTCCCCGAGCGGACGCCACCTTCCCCGACCCGAGAGGCCACATCATCCTCATCGACGTGCATCAACTTGTTCACGCCGGATCTTCGCTGTAAGTGCCTAGCCATCTCAAATCTTTTCTGGTCCCTTCTGCATATAGAACCAATAGGGGTCGGATTTGATTCGGGTTTAGGATATGTCATGTGAGGTTTAGGGTTTATCGTTTCAGAAAGTTGTGAGGAGATTTCGGTCAGATTTGGTTAGGGTTTAGGATATGTCATCTGAGGATTAGGGTTTATCTTTTCAGAAAGTTGTGATGAGATTACGATTGAAAGGAAGTGTAAGTCGGATGTAGCTATGACATATTGACGGACTTAGTTAGGATTATGTGGCATGAGAAAGTTGTCAGCAGATTTGGATTCAAAGAAAGTTATTTTGGATTTACTTAGGAGATACTTTTGAATTGAGTTTCGAGATATTTTGGATTTAGTTAGGAGATAATTATTTTGTATGGAGTTTGGACTTATTTTGAATTTAGTTAGGAGATAATTTGGATTTAGTTAGGACATACTTTTGGATTTTGTTACGAGATAATTTGGATTTAGTTAGGATATAATTTTGAATGGAGTTTGGAGACAATTGATCTATCAGGGTGGATCTATCAAGGCATTTGAAGGACTCGTGGACTTTGGATTCAGTAAGGAGATCATCATTTAGAGCTAGTACAATCAATTACAAATTTCTGGATTTAGTCAGGGCATATTTACTTACAACTTTTGAAGGACTGAGTTAGGTACATGAATCCGATATGAAAAATTAAATCAATTATTTAAGCAAAGTAGTGCATAATTTCGGTAACGTATGCTATCCATCCGTAACATTGACTATCTGTTTCCGCTGGCAGCATAACGGCATGGATGATAAAGGCAACGATGGCAAAAACCTGGGTGATACAGGCAAGGACGACAAGGACATGGGTCATAGAGGCAACAAAGAAAAAGGCATGGACCCCAAAGGAATGGATGGTATGTGCATGAATGATAAGGATAATGAGGATGCATGCAAGGATGGCATAGACATGGATGATGTACACATACAAGGTAAAGGAATTGATAATAAAGGCATGGCTGGTTCAGACCTGAATGAGTGTATGGAATAATTAGAGATTGTGAAGAAGACGTTCAGGACTGAGGAAGAGGCCTACATGTTCTACGTAGGCTATGCGAGAAAAAAAGGATTTAGTGTTAGAAAGGATGATCTGAAGTACAGGGGTCCGGGTCCGAAACAAAGTGCATACAGAAGGACATACAAGTGCTGCAAACAAGGATGGCGGGCCCTTAAGCACTTTAACAGAACTGAAAGAAAAAGAACACCGAGGGGTCTTTCTCGGTGTGGGTGTCCCGCTCTTTTTCAGGTTGAGCTACAAGATAGCAGTGGCCTCTGGTTCGTCAAGAATTTTGTGGACAAGCATAACCATCTGTTTGTCCCTGCTGACCTGACTCCGTACTTGTCGGCTCATCATAGAATGACTGACGCATAAAAGGCCGATGTCATCGAGTATGCTGTCGGTGGACTTCGAACACATCAGATTATGAATGTAATGGAGAAGAATGCCGGAGGTCCCGACAAGCTTGGATTTATAGATCGATATCTATACAACCATGTTTCAGTCCAGAAGAAGCGCAAGATAGAAGGCAGTGACGCTAGATATTTGCTCACCTATATGATTGCACAGAAAAAAGCAGACCCGAAATTCTTTTTCAAATACACAAAAGACAGTGAAAGCCATTTGAGGAACATATTCTGGGCTGACTCACAATCCCGCATTGACTATGTTTCCTTTGGTGGTGTCGTGGTGTTCGACAGTACATATCGGCCTAACAAGTACAGGCTTCCGTTTGTTCCATTTGTTTGTCTGAACCATCACCGCAACACAGTTTTGTTTGGGGTCGGTCTAGTGTCAGAGGAGACACTTGCATCATACTAGTGGCTTATTCATGTATTTTTGGAGGTAATGTCCCAGACGGAACCAATTTCAGCAATCACCGATGGGGACGGTGCAATGGCTAAAGCAATAGCTACTGTCTGGACCGGAACAGATCATCGTTTGTGCACGTGGCATATCGAGGAGAATATGGTGATGCACCTCCGCAAGGAAAAGATGGAGCAATTTAGGGAATTCATTTACCGTCGTTGGGATGTTGATGAGTTTAAGAAAAGATGGGAGGCTTATAAGGTTCGGTTCAAAATAAAACCAACGGGCAAGAGGTCGTCATGGGTTAACAGGATGTACGAGCTGCGACACAAATGGGCTGCTGCGTACACAAAGGGTAGATATTTCCTAGGCATGATGAGTAACCAGAGGAGTGAGTCTCTCAACTCAAGGCTTCATGTGCACCTGAACAGGAAGATGCAGCTTGTTGATTTGTTGCAGCATGTTGAGCACTGTGTATCCATAATGCGTAAGACTGAAGCAGCATTAGACGCAGTAGCAACACATACGATACCCTTCACTAAGCTGAATGCACACCCTCTGGAGATTGCTGCCTCTTATATTTATACAACTGTGATGTTTCCAAAGGTAAAGCGTCAGATTGTTCGAAGGGATAAATTGGCAGGTCACGGAGCGGGTAGCATGTGATGGTTTGGTCGTGTTTGGAGTTTTGCGCAAAGCCCCATATGATAAAGTCCCATATGGCAGGGATGCTAGAGAATTGCAAGGTAAGGAAGGTAAGTATGCTGAGGACTTGCATGCAAAAAAATTGGATGCTGAGGATCCCAATGACTTGGAAGGTAATGATGATGAGGACTTGCATGCAAAAAAATTGGATGCTGAGGATCCCAATGACTTGGAAGGTAAGGATGCTGAGGACTTGCATGCAAAAAACTTGGATGCTGAGGATCCCAATGACTTGGAAGGTAAGGATGCTGAGGACTTGCATGCAAAAAACTTGGATGCTGAGGATCCCAATAACTTGGAAGGCAAGGATGGTGTGGACTTGCATGTCAAAAACCTGGATGGTAAGGATCCCAATCACTTGGAAGGTAAGGACAGTGAGGAGTTGGAGTCAAAAAAGTTGGATGCACAAGGCGTGGATGCTAAGCCTGTGGATTTTATATATCATGTGACTTGTCTGTTTACAGGAGCAAGACTGGATGATGCAGCTTGTAAATGTAAAAAGTTGGAAAGTCAGGATTACCCATGCGCACATATATTCTGCGTTCTGGATCATCTTGGTGTACGCACATTTCCAAAACATTTTGTCAAGAAAAGATGGACAATGCAGGCCAAGCCAGCGTTCCCTTCTTCGAGGACTGCGAATACTCATGTATGGTCTGATCACATGAATAAGTATCATCAACTACGCAACATGGCTAGTGACGCTTTATTTACAGCCGCATCTAGCGATTCACAGTCAGAACAGGTGATGGAGTTCCTCCGGAGTATATTGGTTGATGGAGAAAAAACTGATTTGGATGAAGGCCATAAATCGTTTGTTCCTTTGCCGGCATACTTCTCTGCTGCTCGCGGATGCTGCACTGATGACGTGGAAAATCGAATCAAAATAGTTCCAAAAGGGAGACCAACTACCGAAGAATCGAACAAGAGGATTAAATCCAGGCGCAAGCGGATGAGAGGGGAAAAACAACGAAGTTAGTGCACATGTTTATCTCATTGTTCATTTCCATACATGCTTACAATGTTAATATGTTCTCTCTTTTTCTTCAATTTACTCAGGAACAAATCGGGGAAATCAAAGGTCACAAGGAGGAAGAAGCGAAAAGACAAAGACTCAGAGACAGAAGAAGACACAGATTCATATATAGAAGAAGAGGAAGATTAAAAAAAAGCAACAAAGTTAGTGCACATGTTTATCTCATTGTTCATTTCCATACATGCTTACAGTGTTAATATGTTCTCCTGGAGAGTGTTCACATGTTTTTCTTCAATTTATGCAGGAAAAAATCAGGGAAATCAAATAGCACAAGGAGGAAGAAGCAAAAAGAAGAGACAGAGTCAGATACAGAAGACGAGACAGAGGCAGATACAGAAGAAGAAACAGAGTCAGATACATAAGAAGAGGAAGATTCAAGTACAGAAGAAGAGGAAGATTCAGGTACAGAAGAAGAGGAAGATTCAGATGCAGAAGAAGAGGGAGATTCAGATGCAGAAGAAGAGGGAGATTCAGATGAGGAAGAAGAGGAACATTCAGATGCAGAAGATGGTGGGCTGAGGAGGGCTAGAAAGAGACCATTGGAGGTTGTAGAAGAGGATTACGCAAAACTAAACAAGTGGGCATTAGCACAATTGTGCGTACTTAAACATGTTTTCGAATGCTGGCTGTAGATTCATCTCTTTCATTTTTTGCAGGAAACGCAAGGGCGCTCCAAATGTCAATGCCGGGAGGACGAAAAAGAACGATGACAAGGGTGCGCGAGGAAAACCAATGAAGTTAGTGTCTGTACTTACATGTCAGCTCTAGAAGTCGGGTATTTGCTAGTACTGTGTTGACGTTTCTTAACTTTTCCAGGAAAGACTCTAGTAAGGGCGGTAAAGAATAGACCAAAGGAGTGATGAAGACAAAAAGGCCTAATAGGAATGTACCACAGGCTGAGCGAATAAGAGCTGTCAAGTTAGCTTCTGTAGCTATGAAGAGAAAATCAGTGAAGTTAGTGTTTTTTCTGTTATAGTGTACTATACATGCTCAAATATTCTTTGCTATCCTATTAACAAACGTTGTTTCATGCAGGAAAGCTAAAGTGAAGTCGAGACAAGATGTTTAGATGCATAGGGTCAAGCAGAGAAAACAAAAGGATTTCAGGGGTCAAAAAATTGAGAACAAACTAAAGTAGATAGTTTTCCATGCCGTGATCCACCTTGTTTCTCATGTATTAAACCTATTTGATGGACTGCTACTATTTTTTTGAATTTGGTACACCCTCATTTTATTATGGACAGGCCGACATGGTAGGCTAGTTATGATTTATCAACATCGATGAAACAATGCATTTTTAGTGCAGTTGGTTTTCTATATTTTTCATTTTTTACATAATATATTGCTGAAATTTGTTCAAAGTGTAGTCAAATTTCATACTTGAAATATAAAATAGAAACCGGAAATTTATATATATATATATATAAGAAAATAGAACGTTAATAGAAACGTTGTTTTCAAATAGCATTGAAAATCGTTTATTTTCAAATAGAAAATAAGCATACTGATATTTCTTTAAAAATTGCATGCTCATTTGAAAAAAACATGTTCAATTGAAAATAAAATATAATGAATATGCTGATTTAAAAATATCATGCTGATTTTAAAATTATGCTACTTTTAAAATAACATGCTAATTTCAAAAATAGCATGCTAATTTTAAAAATAGCATGGTACTTTTAAAAATACAATGCTCTTTTCAATATGCTACTTTTAAAATAGCATGCTGTTTTTGAAATCAGCACGATATTTTTAAAAAATAGCATGCTTATTTTAAAAATATAATGCTTTCAATATGCTACTTTTAAAATAGCATGCTGGTTTAAAAAATAGCATGCTGATTTAAAAAAAATAGCATGCTGATTTCAAAAATAGCATGCTGATTTAAAAAAACAGCATGCTGATTTCAAAAATAGCATGTTCTTTTGAATATGTTGTTTTTAAAAATAGCATGCTGATTTCAAAATAACAGCCTCATTCTAAAAATACAACGCTGTTTTTAAAAATATAAAGCTGTTTTTAAAATATAACACTGTTTTTAAACTGATTTCAAAAAATACATGCTTTTTAAAATATGCTGTTTTGAAAGCAGCGTGCTGATTTTGAAATCAGCATGCTATTTTTAAAAACAACATATTCAAAAGAACTCGTACTAGCCAACACACAAACCTCGTTCAAAAATGAAAGTAGTGTCTAATCCATTTGAAACCCGGTTAGATTTGATTCTAAAAATACTAGCATCACTGTGGCAAAAAAGGAAATATAATTGCTGTCCATAAAGGTAATTATATCAAGGAGGGTACCAGGGTGCGTTATATATATAGACTTGCATAGCAAGTACATTACGCCACATAGGGTTCATACTACCACCAAGTTACTGCCAAGTTCCACTTACTGGACGATCTTCATATTCAGTCGGACCCAAAAGTTATACCACCAAAGTACCAGTTACTACCAAGTACCAATTACTACTAAGTTGCACTTACTGGACCCTAAAGCTGATACTACCAACTTGCAATTACTGGCTAGTACATACAGATTATAAAACTAGCATCAAACTACTGCGGCGGGTCAACGAATCCTCATGCCACTAACCATGTTCACCCTAAGCCCACCTCCACTCCTTTCCATGAACCTGAAGATAGCCATTTGATCTTCTTTCATTCTGGCGCCCTCAACGACTTCTCTCCAGTTCTTCGTCATGATCGCTCGCCCGTCCTTCTTGCCCATCTTGAACAAGACCTTTTTATTACCTTCAAAATGTTCGCTGGTGACACGCACAACCATGAGCTTTCGCAGATAATCTTTGAGGTAGGCCTGACTGTACTCCTTTGAGAAGCACTGACTGCACAGGGAAATAAATAATGTTACATAAAAATGAAGTATAATTTGCACAAAAAAAGTAAGAATGATTTGCACAACCACGCCCGTCCTCCTCTCTGTCTCTACATGATGGCATTTTCACTAGTGAAGTATGATTTGCAAAATGAAAAGTCCAAGTGTTTACCATGTTGCTCTTCCCTCTGATGACTGCCGAGCGAGTGACGGTGCTGACATAGTATGATATGGGAGGTTGGCACTGCTTTACTATGGATTTGAGATAGTCCCACCGATCCTCGTTTAGCAATACATGGTTGCCGTAGAAGATGCGATCCTCGAAAGTTCCTTTTCTCACATGGTATCCCGGACCTGTATCAAAAAAAATTAAGATGACAGAGTAGTAAATAATTTCATATGTAAGATCTAGAACATCAGCACTGGGTTAATGATCAATTCCTACTCCAATGATCAAGAAATTAAGGACATAGATAACCCAATTACATCCACCCAGCAATATCTTGTAGAAACATGGGCAAATTGAATATTTGATTTATTTAAACTAACAACTAAACACTGCTCTATGTAAGCTCTAGTTCAGTCAATGTTGATTTGGAAGGTCATTTAGAACCCAAACAGAGTAATGTGTGGTAATCAAGTGTCACTCAAACATCAACTTTCGATATTTCACGGTTCATTTAATATCTAACCAGCCAAATAGAACTTTACCCCGTAGTGCCAAGATAGGATCGTGGTCCACATCTCCATCTCCATCAGAACTATCATCAGTGTCATAGTCGCTAGAGGTGTCGCCATCACCGCTATAGCCGTCACTCCCACGTGAAGTGCCATCTGAAGCATCATCTGAGGTGGTCCGGTGATCACTCTCTTCACTGCTGATGAGGATGGTTTCCCTTGCCATTCAAACCTGTTGCATGCATTGCAATGAACAAATGTTAGTTATTGATATATGAAATCAGTCTTCCATTATGACTTGTTAGCACCATATACAATGTGAATAATCTTTTCGCATACTTCTTGCTAAGTACGTAGTCCATGTATAAACATCTACACGAAAAAGCTAGTCGACAACTATTCGCACGACTAGTCAAGACTAGTGGTTAGACTCATAATCATTGGGCAGACATAACCAATTATGATATTTCAAGGTTACAATTTTGTGAGATGGACAAGAAAACTTGGTAACCAACCAATTAGTAGCCATGTAAAAATGAACCATGATTGACTGCTCTCATCGAGCAATACGTGAAACTATAACTGATCTGCCTTTGATCACTGCAAATTTCCTGATGGGCTGTTGTGTGGTACCATCAGGTAATAAATATAAAGTCTTTAAATTGTCCCAACAAAAAAAATAATGCATTTGCTGCTGTACATAACATTTTTAGAGGTAGCTGTGGAGGTTAGTTTTCCAATTTCCAGTGAGAATAAGGACATGATAGAATCCCTCAAGCAAGATGACAGCATAGTGAAGGCTATGAGAACGAGCAAGGTATGCTGACCAATTGTCACCCTTTTGTATACTTGCTATTTATTTACTCATTACTACCCATACCAACAAGTAAAATCATGATTATGAAGTATAATGTCAGAAAATCCAACATTGAGGAATTTGTTGCAGTGTGTACTACTAGCTCACAGGAAATTTTCATTGACCCCAACAAGCCCATACCATATCTTGGAGATAGGCTGACATAATTCAAGTAAGCAGTAACAACAATCAGCAAAAATATGCACCAACCAAACATATTACATGTGTGCACATATCATCAAAAACATGCACTAATCAAGAGCAGTCTATACTTGACAAATCCTTCAAAATATGCACTAATCATCATACTACCATCGAGTAATACATGAAACTACAACCGATCCTCATTCCATCATTACAAATTTCCTCATGGACTGCATCTGTGCTCGCCTTTTTAGTTTTTAATAACTAAGCATCAGCAAATACATATACACAATCTTCAAACTATCCCAACAAACCAAAACATGTGTATGCTCCTGTGAATATACTTTTTCTATATCTAGCAGTGGGGGGCCATTTTCCAGGGGAAAAAGTACTTGATAGCATCTGTCAAGCAAGATGATAGCATAGTGAAGGCTATGTCGACGAGCAAGGTATGCTGGCCAACACCCACCTTTTTCTCTTACTTGCATGAAAGTGTTTACCCACTACTACCCATACGAACAAGTAAAACCATGATTACGCAATACATTGTCAGATTATCTTGCTGTAAAATTAGTTGTTGCAATATGACCTACTAGTTGACAGTAAATCTGCAAATACCCGAAACATGCACACAAGCAAGTGTCAGATTTTAACTTGGGCGGTGCTGCTAGATCGCAAAATTAAGGTCAGATCGACATTAGAAGGGCAGGGAAGATCAATCTTACATGCGAAGTGGTACCAGATGGGGCTGGAGTAGACTTGTTCGAAGCTGGCACCACCGGAGCTTCAGGCGGCGCGACAAGGATTGGGAGAAGAGGTGCCGTTGTCGGACCTTGTTGTCGACGAAGCAGTGGAGAATCTTGGCCGGAGCAGGGGGGAGTGGGTGGCCTCGCGGATCCGGCCGATTTGACGACGACTGGGGCGGCCAAGGTGACGGCTTGGCAAACCCTAGCCGTCGCCCTCCGCGTCGCCTCTCTGTCTCTGCAAAGAACGAAGTGTGGCGGGATTGGGAATGGGGGTGGGTGTGGGAGTCCTGGATTAGGGGGTCTCCAGATAGCCGGACTATCTCCATTGGCCGGACTGTTAGACTATGAAGATACAAGATTGAAGACTTCGTCTCGTGTCCGGATGGGACTCTACTTGGCGCGGAAGGCAAGCTAGGCAATACGTATATGGATATCTCCTCCTTTGTAACCAACCTTGTGTAACCCTAACCCTCTCCGGTGTCTATATAAACCGAAGGGTTTTAGTCCGTAGGACAACAATCACAACATACAATCATACCATAGGCTAGCTTCTAGGGTTTAGCCTCTTTGATCTCGTGGTAGATCTACTCTTGTAACACCCATATCATCAATATTGATCAAGCAAGACGTAGGGTTTTACCTCCATCAAGAGGGCCCGAACCTGGGTAAAACTTTGTGTCCCTTGTCTCCTGTTACCATCCGGCCTAGACGCACAGTTCGGGACCCCCTACCCGAGATCCACCGGTTTTGACACCGACATTGGTGCTTTCATTGAGAGTTCCTATGTGTCGTCGCCGTTAGGCTTGATGTCTCCTACTATCATCGATAGCGATGCGGTCCAGGGTGAGACTTTTCTCCCCGGATAGATCTTCGTATTCGGGGGCTTTGCACTGCGTGCTAATTCGCTTGGCCATCTGGAGCAGATTGAAAGCTATGCCCCTGGCCATCAGGTCAGATTTGGAAGTTTGAATTACACGGCCAATATCCGTGGGGACTTGATCTTCGACGGATTCGAGCCACAGCCGGGCGCGCCGCACGGTCGTGATGGGTATGACCTAGCTCTGCCACCGGAAGGTACTCCAGAGGCCGCGCCCGCATCAGCTCCGACCCTTAGCTCGGAGCCAACTACGCCAATCGAGGACGGGTGGCTAGACACCGCCTCAGGGGCTGCAGTCTCGATGATGATCGAGCCAAACACCAGCATAATCCTCTGCACAGCCCGTGACTCCAAGGTGCCGGACTCTCTTCCGGACCACGAACCATCCGCGCCCCTGCCAATCGAATCCGAGTGGGCGCCGATCATGGAGTTCACCGCCGCGGATATCTTTCAGCACTCGCCCTTCGGCGACATTCTGAAATCACTAAGGTCTCTCTCTTTGTCAGGAGAGCCCTGGCCGGATCATGGCCAACAGGATTGGGATGCGAACGACGAAGAAATTCGACGCCCACCCACCACCCACTTTGTAGCCACTGTCGATGACTTAACCGACATGCTCGACTTCGACTCCGAAGACATCGACGGTATGGATGACGATGTAGGAGACGAACATGAACCAGCACCTACAGGGCACTGGACAGCCACCTCGTTGTATGACATATACATGGTGGATACACCCAATGAAGGCAACGGCGACGAGATAATGGAGGATGACCCCTCCAAGAAGCAACCCAAGCGCCGACGTCAGCGGCGCCGCTCTAAGTCCCGCCAAAGCAAAAGTGGTGATACCGGCACAGGAGATAATAACACTCTAGATAGCGCCGAAGACAACAACAATCCCCTCCAGCAAGAGCAGGAGGATGAAGGAGCCAGCTCTCCTGAGAGAGCGGCTGGCGGAGAGGAGGAGGATGACAATTACATGCCCCCCTCCGAAGACGAGGCAAGCCTCGTCGACGATGAATTCGCCGTACCAGAGGATCCAGTCGAACAAGAGCGCTTCAAGCGCAGGCTTATGGCCACGGCAAATAGCCTGAAGAAAAAGCAGCAGCAGCTTCAAGCTGACCAAGATCTGCTAGCTGACAAATGGACTGAAGTCCTCGCGGCCGAGCAATATAAACTCGAGCGTCCCTCCAAGAGTTATCCAAGGCGCAGGTTGCTTCCCTGACTGGAGGAAGAAGCGTACGAAACGGCTGATCGGCCACCTCGTGGCCGCGATAGAGAGGCATTCCAGCCAAAAGCTCAGCCTCCACCCCAACGCCATTCAAATAAAAAGGCATGGGGAGATATGCCAGACCTGCGAGACATATTGGAGGACAAAGCAAAGCATTCAAGATCGATCTACGGATCACGAGGGCGCACCACTCTATGAGACGATAAACGTCACGCCGGATACAGTAAAAGCAAATCCGGCCGGGCTGAACACAGCGGGCAGGACCCATTCGAGCTGCGTCGTGATATAGCCCAATACAGAGGCGCCGCACACCCCTTATGCTTCACAGATGAAGTAATGGAACATCAATTCCCAGAAGGTTTCAAACCTGTAAACATTGACTCATACGACGGCACTACAGACCCCGCGGTATGGGTTAAGGACTTCCTCCTCCACATCCACATGGCTCGCGGTGATGACTTACATGCCATCAAGTACCTCCCACTAAAACTCAAAGGACTAGCATGGCATTGGCTTAATAGCTTGCCAGCGGACTCCATTAGCTGTTGGGAAGATCTGGAAGCTGCATTCCTCGACAACTTTCAGGGCACTTATGTGCGACCACCAGACGCCGATGACTTGAGCCACATAATTCAGCAGCCAGAAGAGTTGGCCAGGCAATTCTGGACTCGGTCCTTACAAAGAAAAATCAAATCGTCGACTGTCCGGATGCGGAGGCCTTAGTGGCTTTCAAGCACAACATCCGAGATGAGTGGCTAGCCCGGCACCTTGGTCAGGAAAAGCCAAAATCTATGGCAGCCCTCATGACGCTCATGACCCACTTTTGTGCGGGAGAAGACAGCTGGTTGGCTCGCAGTAATAACATATCAAAGAACCATGGTACCTCAGATACCAAGGACGGCAATAGCAGGTCACGTCGCAACAAGCATAAATGCCGCATTAACGGCGAAAGTACTAAGGATACGGTAGTCAATGCTGGATTCAAAGGCTCTAAACCCAGTCAGCGGAAAAAGCCATTCAAACAAAGTACGCCGGGTCCGTCCAGCTTGGACCGTATACTCGATCGCTCGTGTCAAATACATGGCACCCCAGACAAGCCAGCCAATCACACCAACAGGGATTGTTGGGTTTCAAGCAGGCCAGCAAGTTAATTGCCGAAAACAAGGACAAGGGGCCGCATAGCGATGACGAGGAAGAACCCCGACAGCCGCACACTAGAGGACAGAAGAGGTTTCCCCCGCAAGTGCGGACTTTTGGTGTACAAAAAGAGGGGTACACTTTTTGTACCCCTATAACTGTGCACGGGCAGTCTAAGCCACGGGCACCACCACACCAAGCAAGGCAAGGGAGGTGAGCTAGGGTAAGACCGAAGCTCGAGAGAACTGCGACGCCAAGACCAAGACCACAAAGAACAAAGGGGACGAAGCGGACTCCCCCGGCAAGATCCTTGCCGGGAGACAGTTCTAGCAGCCCCGGCAAGACCCTTGCCGCGGCGACTCGTCTCGCGCCTACGGAGCGAATCACCCTTGAGTCTACTGCCCCCAAAGGGCAAGGATTCGGGAGACATCCCCGTGGCGACATGCAGATCTTTGTGAAGACATTCAAGACCGGATACGCGCTAAGGAGACGACAACCCTTGGCGGGATCCCAGCCGAGGAAGACCACAAGGCCCCCGGCAAGCGCCTTGCCGGGGATGACAGCAGGCGCCTCGGCAAGACCCTTGCCGGGGCCCCGGCAAGGCCCTTGCCGAGGACACCCGCAGGGCCACCATCAGGCCCATGCCGACTGAGCCTCCACCACCGCATGCATGCAGCTGCCGACCGAACCAGCTGGGCAGGCACCTGCGTGGCGGCATGCAGATTTT
Organism: Triticum dicoccoides; assembly: GCF_002162155.2. Classification (NCBI taxonomy): domain Eukaryota; kingdom Viridiplantae; phylum Streptophyta; class Magnoliopsida; order Poales; family Poaceae; genus Triticum; species Triticum dicoccoides. Next base: position 451,534,355 of record NC_041390.1, on the reverse strand, counting down.
CGTGAAGACCCACCACTGCGCCACCTCAGCTGCCTGCCTGCCTACGTGGCATCTCAGGCATCGCTGGACAGGGCGCGTGTCAACACAAGGAGCGGCGACGGACGAGGCAGATCTCTCCCCCGTCCCCGATAAAGCGAGGACACCTAAGCAAGACGCATTAAATGCGCCTTGTCATGTAATGCGAGGGATAACCTCGCATCACTGTTCCCTTTCCACCTCCTGTGTGCCACTGTGGCCACCCCTTTTTCCTATAAAAGGAGGCCCAAGGCGACCAGGAGAGGGATTCGGCTTTTTGGAGCTCCTCACGCCCATAGCTAGCTCAAGAACACATATATCCAATCCACCAAAGCAGGAGTAGGGTTTTACGCATCCTTGCGGCCCGAACCTGGATAAACGAACCGTGTGCTACCTGTTAGATCCGCTCTTCTCACGACCCTGCGCCCCGCCAACCGTAGTAGGGATTCTTGTGATCCCATAGGTGTCGTTCCGCACCGACATCTCTGGCGCGCCAGGTAGGGGGGGCGCAGTTGTGAGAATCGGCTCTAGCAATCGGCCCAGCACTCCTTCGTCTTCGTGGCTCTTGGAGAGGGAAGGAGGCCGGAAGATCAGCGCTCGAGCGACTACAAACAGAAGCTCAGTTGCACTGAACCCTTATTTGTTCTATCCTTTTTATATGAGGTTATTCCCCCCCCAGAGATGTCACGCCTTTGTATGAGAAACCTGCACGCCAGGGGGCTCTCCCACGATCGGCAACGCCCTTGCCCTGTTTCAAGTCCGCTCAACAGCTCAAGTGGCCGCGTCGAGAATGGCAGAGTAGCCTTCCCCGATCAACAAAGCTCTCGATTCTGACTTGAGTCAAGCTCGACATTCGAGCGGCCGCATTCGGAACGGAAAAGGTGGCTCGTCCGGCAGCACGCGTACCCAGCAGGCCCATGGGGATCCGCCCCCAAAACGCCGCTAGGGGCTTCCGCGCCGGCGAGCCTACCCAATCGGCGTAGGGCGCGCATACAAAGAGGAATTGAACGGGGGAATAACGTGCATGAAATTAAAAGTACTGCAAAGTTATATTACATCACATCATTGCTACGGTTCTAACTAAAGATGAAATTTGTCTTGGTCGTGAACTTGCAGCGGCGGTGAAGAACGGGATGCCTAATCCCGGCGCCGGCCTTCCACCCTCTTGATTTCGTCGATGCTGCTGATGACGGGCTTGATGCGCTCCTTGAGCACCGTGAGGTCAACACCCTCCGGCAAGCTATCCATCGTGGCACCGAAGTCGAGGTCGGGATTCCAGTACGCCATCTTGGTGAGGACCTTGGTCATGACCCCCCCGGCAAAGTCGCCGGGCTTCCCCGGCCAACGTGGCCGCCCGGTTGGAGTGAAGATAAGCCAAGGCTCTGAGGACGCCCTCGAAGAACAGGATCAGCTTGGTGTTGATGGTCCCGCTGCGCTCAGGGGCATACCTCACGTTTGGCATCCCCATGGTGGCCAACTGCGAGGTGACCCTGCCGGCGACCTCCTCCAGACGGCTGATCCATCTGTTCTTGCCCGCCACATAATCCTGGTGGGAGGCGGCCTCGTTCACCCGCAGCTGCTTCTCCTCCTCCAGACTCCTGGTCAAGGTCTCCTCCCGAGCCCTGCTCTCCGACAACATGTTCTCGAGATCCTCCAGCTTTAGCTTGAGATCTCTGACGGAGTTTTGCGCTTCGGAGAGCTCCCCAGCCCTGCTGATGACTGCTCCTTGCGCCTCCACCAAGGCGCTGTTGAGCATGCTCTTCTCGTTGGACAGCTTGAGGGCCTGCTCCTTCAGCTCGTCCTGCGCCGCCTCCAACTCCCTTACTTTGCCGGCATGGGCCAGAGCCTGGGCATCGAGTGCCTCCTTGTGCCTCTGCTCCAGCTCGCGAGTCCGCCGCGCGACAAGGGCCTCGAGCTCCTCATCCTTGCCACGGAGCGCTGCAGCAAGCTTCGCCTCACGCGCGGTGAGGTCCTCTTCCTGGGAATCCAGGGTGGCTTGATGCTGGTTCCGAACGGCCTCGGCCGCGGCAGCCAAGTTCGCCGCCTGGTCCTGGGCCTTCTCGATGTCATCCATCTTCATGGTGAGCTCGACATTGCGCTTGGCCAATTCCTCCTGAAGGGCCCTCTGCTCCTCGTGAGTCTGGTGGAACCAGGTCTGCGTCTCAGCAACGCGCACCTCGAAATCCACCTCCGCCTGGTCCACCGTTGCCATCCTGGACTTAACCTTGTCCAGACGGACACGGTAGAGCACCTGGAGTTTTCGGAAGTTGGCCCCCATAGCGCAGAAAAGCTGCTCTTCTGGAGAACCATCACCGCCAACGCCCGGCTCACCAACAACCTCAAGCCCGGTGGCGGCAAGCACCTCGCCGTCAAAAACTTCCCCTTCGGCGGGCGCCCGGGAACTTGACGCCCCTGGGAGGTGGATGAAAAGATCGTCGCCCACCTTCAGATACCTGCCGGGGCCCGAGGTTGAGGAGGAGGGAGGCTGATCATCAGCCACCTCTTCCTCGGCAGTGGCCTTGCCGTCTTCCCCGGCAGGCCCACCGTTGGCACCCTCGGCAGAAGCCTCGCTGGTCGCCTTGGCGGCCCCCGCAGTGGTGTCCTCGGTAGCACCCTTGGCGGCCTCATCAGCGGTGACCTCGTCAGCATCCCTGGCGGCCTCCTCAGCAATGTTCCCAACAATGGTATCCACGTCCTCCATACCTGTTGAAGGAGGGCCTGGGTAGTAATGGGAGCATGGAAGCCAAGAAAAAGGATAAGGGAAAAACAGAGACGGAGGACAGGTGACTCACAGTGCCAGGCTGTGAAGCAGACGTCCCTTGCCCGCCAGCATCCGGCGCCGTGGCAGAGTCACCAGCGCCCAAGTTCCCTTCTTCCTCCATGGGTGTGGGCTCCGTGCTTGATGCCCTTGCCGGGGATGCCCCTCGCGGCGGCGTAGTCGATGGGGGTGGTGTGTTGGGGGTAGCCCTCTGCGGCTCCTCCTACTGTCTCTCCCCTCCCGCAAACCCGGCAAGGTCAACACCATAACATCGAATGCCTACCACATGTCGAGTAAGAGGAGGGTGACGAACTTACGCTGGGGGCTGTGCCGGGGGCTGCTGTCCGGGCTGCTCAACACCACCAGTGGCGTCTTTGAAGCCCCAGCTAGGGGCTGACTACTCGCCGAGGCCTTCGCCCTCTTCACCCTCTGGGCCAACATCTCTGCATCCCTGCAAAAGCAAAAACGGATCAAGATAAGTGGCTTGATTCAGGGGAATGGAAATGGCAGTAAGGGACGGAGTACTTACTCGTCATCTATCTCCTCTTCCTCCGCCACTTTCTTTTTCCTCTTCGGGCTGAGAGGCCCGAGATCAAAAGTGACCTCCGCGTCAACATCCGAGTCGACATCTGCCGGAGGAGGCGAAGACGGCGGGGTTTGTGCGCGCCCAGATGAAGAAGGGGTTGTTGTCTTCTTCTTCTCAGCGGCCTTCGTCAGCCTCTTGGCTCTCGTGGCCCTTGTGTGACGCCCAGACCCCTCCAGGGTCAATTGAGGCCGCGCAGCCCTGCCGGGCCGGACCAGCTCGCCGGAGCTAGCCCGCCGCGGGACTCGCCCTCTTCCCCTGGTTGGCGTCGAGCCCGCCTCCACGTCCTCCTCCTCCGACGACTCGTCGGCCGCGTCTTCGACGAGCGGAGATCCAGTGTCGGCGCTGCTGACCTCCCCGGAGGCCGCCGCCCACCGGGTGAGCTCCTCTTCCTCCGCAGCCGTTGCAGCCTTGTCCTCCACGCCCCCGGCGCTACCGGCCTCCATGGCAAGCTGTGCCTCCCTCGCCCTAGTGGCGATGTAGTCCAGCTCTGCCTGGGTGGTGTCCATGATAAGCCACCGCTCGGCGTCAGCATTAACGTACACATCGATCAGGGTGTCAAAGAATTGCTGCACATCCGCGCCCTTCGGCTCCTCCCAGCTCGGGACAGGGCCGTGCGCATTACAGTCCGGCATCATGGCGATGATCTCGGACCGACGCGAATTGTTGCACAACGGGACCACCCCCACTGGCAGCTTGAAAAACGGCCCCTTGAGGGCCTTGCCAACCTTTGCGGCAGCCCTCGCGGCCTTGCCGGTCCGCTCGACCTCGCCATCACGACCCACATCAAGCTGGAAAAGCCGTTGGCAGAAGTGGGCATGAGCCAGCACTGTGAAGTTGTGATCAAGGCCGGGGCGGAGTCGCATAATGTCGGCCGGATTCATAAAAAGCCAGGCTGGCCTCCCCTTGTTGTGCAACAGGGCGATCCGGCGACGAATGAAGTCCGCCCCGATCATCTCAAGGGTGAGTCCAACCCGGGTGAGCCGGAGAATCCTGGTGGTGGCGACAGTGAGCCTCCCGTCGGCAACGTCGACATCACTCCAATCGCTGCCGCGGACCGGCGACACTCGGCGGACCTTGCAGAATTCCGGTGGGTTTTCATCTTCAATCCAGCACCACCGGCCGCGCCATTCCTCCCACCTCTCCTTTACGGCACCGTCCGGGTATGCCCCCTCGGATCTTGGGATCCAGGTGACGCAACCGGAGACGGCTCCTCCCGGCTGGATCCGAGGGAAGAAGTAATGGAGGAAGAGCGCCGTGTTGGGCTGCACCCTGGCAAAGCCTCCGCAAAGATGCGCGAAGAAAGCCATGCACGCCACCGCATTCGGAGTAAAATCCAAGAGGCGAAAGCCGAAGGTGCGCATAACATCGCAGAAGAAATCGGAGAAAGGGGGGCATAACCCGCAAGAAAGATAATCGACGAAAAAGGGATACCGATTTGGAGCAGGGTTGGCGCAAGCAGTGGGAATGATGCGCGTCGCCGGGTGTCCCGAATTCTCTCCCCCCATCTTCGCTCCCCATAGGGGCCTGAAGGAGGCCCGGAGCTCTTGAACATCAACCGTCGAGGGGAAGAAAAAGGCAGACTTCGTCCGGTCCCCCGACAGCGCGCTCTCCGGCGGCTCCACAGTCCCGGCGCCCTTAGCCACCCCCTTGCCCTTGGCGAATTTGGGCACCATGGCGACCAAGAAGTTCAGAGGGCTGAGGAAGGGGGATGGCGAAGCAACGATGGCGGGCAACGACGGAAGCTTAGGAAGGAAGGAAGAGAGGAAACGGCAGCTCTGAGATTGGAAAAGGCACGAGGAAAGAGGAGAAAGTGAGCAGCGCGCCCGCGGTTATTCCTTTCTTATGGGGGAAAACACGGGCCACCTCCTTTCACATTTACTACGACGTGACGCATGCCTGCGGGAACCAACCCCACGCATGCCGCCCACGTCACACGCGCCTACCCACGCCGCGCCACGCACGGGAGTCGTGGGAAGCGCAACGCGCGAAGAATCTTACCGCGGTAAAAACCGCCCCACCTGCCCGCACACCATTTTTGGGCCTAGCCCAAACAACGCGTTGCGCTTATGTGTAGCCCAGGCCCGGGGGCTCCTGTCGGTGTACAAAAAGAGGGGTACACTTTTTGTACCCCTATAACTGTGCACGGGCAGTCTGAGCCACGGGCACCACCACACCAAGCAAGGCAAGGGAGGTGAGCTAGGGTAAGACCGAAGCTCGAGAGAACTGCGACGCCAAGACCAAGACCACAAAGAACAAAGGGGACGAAGCGGACTCCCCCGACAAGATCCTTGCCGGGAGACAGTTCTAGCAGCCCCGGCAAGACCCTTGCCGCGGCGACTCGTCTCGCGCCTACGGAGCGAATCACCCTTGAGTTCACTGCTCCCAAAGGGCAAGGATTCGGGAGACATCCCCGTGGCGACATGCAGATCTTTGTGAAGACATTCAAGACCAGATACGCGCTAAGGAGACGACAACCCTTGGCGGGATCCTAGCCGAGGAAGACCACAAGGCCCCCGGCAAGCGCCTTGCCGGGGATGACAGCAGGCGCCTCGGCAAGACCCTTGCCGGGGCCCTGGCAAGGCCCTTGCCGAGGACACCAGCAGGGCCACCATCAGGCCCACGCCGACTGAGCCTCCACCACCGCATGCATGCAGCTGCCGACGCAACCAGCTAGGCAGGCACCTGCGTGGCGGCATGCAGATATTCGTGAAGACCCACCACTGCGCCACCTCAGCTGCCTGCCTGCCTACGTGGCATCTCAGGCGTCGCTCGCCAGGGCGCGTGTCAACACAAGAAGGAGCGGCGACGGACGAGGCAGATCTCTCCCCCGTCCCCGATAAAGCGAGGACACCTAAGCAAGACGCATTAAATGCGCCTTGTCATGTAATGCGAGGGATAACCTCGCATCACTGTTCCCTTTCCACCTCCCGTGTGCCATTGTGGCCACCCCTTTTTCCTATAAAAGGAGGCCCGAGGCGACCAGGAGAGGGATTCGGCTTTTTGGAGCTCCTCACGCCCCATAGCTAGCTCAAGAACACATATATCCAATCCACCAAAGCAGGAGTAGGGTTTTACGCATCCTTGTGGCCCGAACCTGGATAAACGAACCGTGTGCTACCTGTTAGATCCGCTCTTCTCACGACCCCGCGCCCTGCCAACCGTAGTAGGGATTCTTGTGATCCCATAGGTGTCGTTCTGCACCGACATGGACGGTGAACATGATATACGCAACCCACATCCCCAAGAGGGAGCGGAAGAGTGCGCTTAGGGACGTATATGTGTTGGAGCCAGTCACCCCAAAGTTCAACCCTTGGTCCTCCTGTCCGATCACCTTCGATCGCAGGGACCACCCCACTAGTATCCGTCACGGCAGATTCACCGCACTGGTCCTAGACCCAATCATCGACGGATTTCACCTCACTCGAGTCCTTATGGACGGTGGCAGCAGCCTGAACCTGCTTTATGAGGACACAGTGCGCAAAATGGGTATAGACCCCTCAAGGATCAAACCCACAAAGACAACCTTTAAGGGCGTCATTCCAGGCGTAGAGGCCCATTGCACAGGCTCAATTACACTAGAAGTGGTCTTCGGATCCCCGGATAACTTCCGAAGTGAAGAGTTAATCTTCGATATAGTCCCGTTCCACAGTGGTTATCACACGCTGCTCGGATGAACCGCATTTGCTAGATTCAATGCGGTACCACATTATGCATACCTCAAGCTCAAGATGCTAGGACCTCGCGGAGTTATTACAGTCAATGGAAACACAGAGCGCTCTCTCCGAACAGAGGAGCACACCGCGGCCCTCGCAGCAGAAGCGCAAAGCATCCTCTCAAGGCAATCTACCAGTTCAGCGTTTCAAAGCCCGGACACCTTCAAGCGCGCTCGGGGCAATCGGCAAACAGACCGCCTGGCGCGATCTGAGCTCGCGTAGCAATACGGCGGCCACCCCAATCCCATCCCAACGGCGTTGTTCGTGCTGCGTGTACATAATTACGCATTAAAAATACCATGGGCACAGGTGGGGAGGGGGGGGGCACAACTATGGCACGCCCCAAAACGCGGCCGAAACCGCACTAGGGGCTTCCCGTTTGGTTATTTTTCTTTTTCTTTCAGGACTTCAATCTCTGGAAACACTGTCCGGCAGCTCTATTGCCGAACACATGATACATCAACCAAGGAGGCCGACAACTACAGTATTCCCAGGTGGATTACAGATTTCATATAATTCCTCAGCTCGCCCTTGGAAGGGACATAGTCCTACTCTTTTTCTTATTACACTATCTGTATCACTCTGCTTTAATGCATTTTTTTAATATACAATACATGACATTATGACTATTATCGCATTTTTGTTATATATATATACATATCTATGCTGGAAATATGCCCTAGAGGCAATAATAAATTGATTATTATTATATTTCCTTGTTCGTGATAATCGTTTATTATCCATGCTAGAATTGTATTGATAGGAAACTCAGATACATGTGTGGATACATAGACAACACCATGTCCCTAGTAAGCCTCTAGTTGACTAGCTCGTTGATCAATAGATGGTTATGGTTTCCTGACCATGGACATTGGATGTCGTTGATAACGGGATCACATCATTAGGAGAATGATGTGATGGACAAGACCCAATCCTAAGCCTAGCACAAGATCATGTAGTTCATATGCTAAAGCTTTTCTAATGTCAAGTATCATTTCCTTAGACCATGAGATTGTGCAACTCCCGGATACCGTAGGAATACTTTGGGTGTGCCAAACGTCACAACGTAACCGGGTGACTATAAAGGTGCACTACGGGTATCTCCGAAAGTGTCTGTTGGGTTGGCACGAATCGAGACTGGGATTTGTCACTCCGTGTGACGGAGAGGTATCTCTGGGCCCACTCGGTAGGACATCATCATAATGTGCACAATGTGATCAAGGAGTTGATCACGGGATGATGTGTTATGGAACGAGTAAAGAGACTTTCCGGTAACGAGATTGAACAAGGTATCGGGATACCGACGATCGAATCTCGGGCAAGTATTGTACCGATAGACAAAGGGAATTGTATACGGGATTGATTAAGTCCTTGACATCGTGGTTCATCCGATGAGATCATCATGGAACATGTGGGAGCCAACATGGGTATCCATATCCCGCTGTTGGTTATTGACCGGAGAGTCATCTCGGTCATGTCTGCATGTCTCCTGAACCCGTAGGGTCTACACACTTAAGGTTTGGTGACGCTAGGGTTATAGAGATATTAGTATGCGGTAACCCGAAAGTTGTTCGGAGTCCCGGATGAGATCCCGGACGTCACGAGGAGTTCCGGAATGGTCCGGAGGTAAAGATTTATATATGGGAAGTCTTTTTTTGGTCACCGGAAAAGTTTTGCGCATTATCGATATTGTACCGGGAGTGCCGAAAGGGGTCTGGGGGTCCACCAAGGGGGTCCACCTGCCCCGCGGGCCACGTGGGCTGTAGGGGTGTGCGCCTTGGCCTATATGGGCCAAGGGCACCAGCCCCAAGAGGCCCATGCGCCAAGAGATAAGGGAAAGGAAGAGTCCTAAAGGGGGAAGGCACCTCCTAGGTGCCTTGGGGAGGATGGACTCCTCCCTGGCCGCACCCTTCCTTGGAGGAAGGGCCAAGGCTGCGCCCCCCTCTCCCTTGGCCCTATATATAGTGGGGGGAAGGGAGGGCAGCAACACCTAAGCCCTGGCGCCTCCCTCTCCCTCCCATGACACATCTCCCTCCTCCCGCAGCGCTTGGCGAAGCCCTGTAGGAATCCCGCTACTTCCACCACCACGCAGTCGTGCTGCTGGATCTCCATCAACCTCTCCTCCCCCCTTGCTGGATCAAGAAGGAGGAGACGTCGCTGCTCCGTACGTGTGTTGAACGCGGAGGTGCCGTCCGTTCGGCGCTAGGATCATCGGTGATTTGGATCACGACGAGTACGACTCCATCAACCCCGTTCTCTTGAACGCTTCCGCGCGCGATCTACAAGGGTATGTAGATCCACTCCTCCCTCGTTGCTAGATGACTCCATAGATAGATCTTGGTGACACATAGGAAAATTTTGAATTTATGCTATGTTCCCCAACAGTGGCATCATGAGTTAGGTCTATGCGTAGTTACTATGCACGAGTAGAATACAAAGTAGTTGTGGGCGTTTATTTTGTTCAATATGCTTACCGTTACTAGTCCAATCTTGATTCGGCGGCATTGTGGGATGAAGCGGACCGGACCGACCTTACACGTACTCTTACGTGAGACTGGTTCCACCGACTGACATGCACTAGTTGCATAAGGTGGCTAGCGGGTGTCTGTCTCTCCCACTTTAGTCGGATCGGATTCGATGAAAAGGGTCCTTATGAAGGGTAAATAGCAATTGGCATATCACGTTGTGGTTTTTGCGTAGGTAAGAAACGTTCTTGCTAGAAACCCATAGCAGCCACGTAAAACATGCAAACAACAATTAGAGGACGTCTAACTTGTTTTTGCAGGGTATGCTATGTGATGTGATATGGCCAAGAAGAATGTGATGAATGATATGTGATGTATGAGATTGATCATGTTCTTGTAATAGGAATCACGACTTGCATGTCGATGAGTATGACAACCGGCAGGAGCCATAGGAGTTGTCTTTATTTATTGTATGACCTGCATGTCATTAAACAACGCCATGTAATTACTTCACTTTATTGCTAACCGTTAGCTGTAGTAGTAGAAGTAATAGTTGGCGAGACAACTTCATGAAGACACGATGATGGAGATCATGAAGATGGAGATCATGGTGTCATGCCGGTGACGATGATGATCATGGAGCCCCGAAGATGAAGATCAAAAGGAGCAATATGATATTGGCCATATCATGTCACTATTTGATTGCATGTGATGTTTATCATGTTTATACATCTTATTTGCTTAGAACAACGGTAGTAAATAAGATGATCCCTCACTAAAATTTCAAGAAGGTGTTTCCCCTAACTGTGCACCGTTGTGAAAGTTCGTTGTTTCGAAGCACCACGTGATGATCGGGTGTGATAGATTCTTACGTTCGAATACAATGGGTGTTGACGAGCCTAGCATGTACATACATGGCCTCGGAACACATGCGAAACACTTAGGTTAACTTGACGAGCCTAGCATGTACAGACATGGCCTCAGAACACAAGAGACCGAAAGGTCGAGCATGAGTCGTATAGAAGATACGATCAACATGAAGATGTTCACCGATGATGACTAGTCCATCTCACGTGATGATCGGACACGGCCTAGTTGACTCGGATCATGTAATCACTTAGATGACTAGAGGGATGTCTATCTGAGTGGGAGTTCACAAGATGAACTTAATTATCCTGAACATAGTCAAAAGGTCTTCGCAAATTATGTCGTAGCTCGCGCTTCAGTTCTACTGTTTAGTTATGTTCCTAGAGAAAATTTAGTTGAAAGTTGATAGTAGAAATTATGCGGACTAGGTCCGTAAACTGAGGATTGTCCTCATTGCTTCATAGAAGGCTTATGTCCTTAATGCACCGCTCAGTGTGCTGAACCTCGAACATTGTCTGTGGATATTGCGAACATCTGACATACATATTTTGATAACTACGTGATAGTTCAGTTAAACGGTTTAGAGTTGAGGCACCGAAGACGTTTTGAAACGTCGCGAAACATATGAGATGTTTCGAGGGCTGAAATTGGGATTTCAGGCTCGTGCCCACGTCAAGAGGTATGAGACCTCCGATGATTTTCTTAGCCTGCAAACTAAGGAGAAAAGCTCAATTGTTGAGCTTGTGCTCAGATTGTCTGAGTACAACAATCATTTGAATCGAGTGGGAGTTGGATCTTCCAGATGAGAAAGTGATGTTTCTCCGAAGTCATTACCACCAAGCTGCTAGAGCTTCGTGATGAACTATAATATATCAGGGACATATATGATGATCCTTGAGATATTCGCGATGTTTGACACCACAAAAGTAGAAATCAAGAAGGAGCATCAATTGTTGATGGTTGGTGAAACCACTACTTTCAAGAAGGGCAAGGGCACGAAGGGATACTTCATGAAACGGCAATTCAGCTGCTGCTCTAGTGAAGAAACCCAAGGTTGAACCCAAACCCGAGACTAAGTGCTTCTGTAATAAGGGGAACAGCCACTGGAGCAGAATTACCCTAGATACTTGGTAGATGAGAAGGCTGGCAAGGTCGATAGAAGTATATTGGATATACATTGTGTTGATGTGTACTTTACTAGTACTCCTAGTAGCACCAGGGTATTAGATACCGGTTCGGTTGCTAAGTGTTAGTAACTCGAAATAAAAGCTACGGAATAAATGGAGACTAGCTAAAGGTGAGTTGACGATATGTGTTGGAAGTGTTTCGAATGTTGATATGATCAAGCATCGCACGCTCCCTCTAGCATCGAGATTGGTGTTTGCGTTGAGCATAGACATGATTGGATTATGTCTATCGCAATACGGTTATTCATTTAAGGAGAATAACGGTTACTCTGTTTATTTGAATAATACCTTCAATGGTCTTGCACCTAAAATGAATGGTTCATTGAATCTCGATCATAGTGATACACATGTTCATGCCAAAAGATATAAGATAGTAATGATAGTACCACCTACTTGTGGCACTGCCACTTAAGTCATATCGGTATAAAACGCATGAAGAAGCTCCATGTTGATGGATCTTTGGACTCACTCATTTTTGAAAGGATTGAGACATGCGAACCATGTTTTTTGGTAGATATGCATGAAGAAACTCTATACATATGGATAGTTTGGACTCACTTGATTTTGAATCACTTGAGACATGCAAATCATACCACATGGGCAAGATGACTGAAAGCCTCGTTTTCAGTAAAATGGAACTAGAAAGCAACTTGTTGGAAGTAATACATTTTGATGTGTGCAATCCAATGAGTGCTGAGGCATGTAGTGGATATCGTTATGTTCTTACTTCACAGATGATTTGAGTAGATGTTGAGTATATTTACTTGATAAATCACGAGTCTGAATTATTGAAAGGTTCAAGTAATTTCAGGGTGAAGTTGAAAGATCGTCGTGACAAGAGGATAAAAGATCTATGATATGATCATAGAGATGAATATCTGAATTACGAGTTTGGCACAGAATTAAGACATTGTGGAAATTGTTTCACAACTAATACAGACTGGAACACCATAGTGTGATGGTGTGTCCGAACATCATAACTGCACCCTATTGGATATGATCCATACCATGATGTCTCTTATCGAATTACCACAATAGTTTATGGGTTAGGCATTAGAGACAACCACATTCACTTTAAAAGGGGCACCACGTAATTCCGATGAGATGACACCGTATGAACTATGGTTTAGAGAAACCTAAGCTGTCATTTCTTAAAAGTTTGGGGCTGCGACGCTTATGTGAAAAGGTTTCAGGCTGATAAGCTCGAACCCAAAGCGGATAAATGCATCTTCATAGGACACCCAAAACAGTTGGGTATACCTCCTGTCTCAGATTCGAAAGCAATAAGGGATTGTTTCTAGAATCAGGTCCTTTCTCGAGGAAAAGTTTCTCTCGAAAGAATTGAGTGGGAGGATGGTGGAGACTTGATGAGGTTATTGAACCGTCTCTTCAACTAGTGTGTGGCAAGGCACATGAAGTTGTTCCTGTGGCACCTACACCAATTGAAGTGGAAGCTTATGATAGTGATCATGAAACTTCAGATCAAGTCACTACCAATCCTCGTAGGATGACAAGGATACGTACTACTTCAGAGTGGTACGTAATCCTGTCTTGGAAGTCATGTTGCTAGACAACAATGAACCTACGAGCTATGGAGAAGCGATGGTGGGCCCGGATTCCGATAAATGGCTCGAGGCCATAAAATCCGAGAAAGGATCCATGTATGAAAACAAAGTGTAGACTTTGGCAGCACAACTCGATGGTCGTAAGGCTGTTGAGTGCAGATGGATTTTAAAGGAAGACGGAAAATGATGGTAAATGTCACCATTAAGAAAGCTCGACTTGTCGTTAAGATGTTTTCCGACAAGTTCAAGGAGTTGACTACGATGAGACTTTCTCACTCGTAGCGATGCTAAGAGTCTGTTGGAATTATATTAGCGATTACTGCATTATTTATGAAATCTTGCAGATAGGATGTCAAAACATTGTTTCCTCGACGTTTTTTGAGGAAAGGTTGTATGTGATACAAACCGGAAGGTTTTGTCAATCCTGAAAGATGCTAATAAGTATGCAAAGCTCCAGCAATCCTTCTAGGGACTGGAGTTAGCATCTCGGAGTTGGAATGTATGCTTTGATGATGATCAAAGATTTTGGGTTTTACAAAGTTTATGAGAAACTTGTATTTCCAAAGAAGTGAGTGGGAGCACTATAGAATTTCTGATGAATATATGTTGTTGACATATTGTTGATCAGAAATGACGTAGAATTTCTGGAAAGCATATAGGGTTATTTGGAAAGTGTTTTTCAATGGAAAGCCTGGATTAAGCTACTTGAACATTGAGCATCAAGATCTATAAGGATAGATCAAAACGCTTAATGGTACTTTCAAATGAGCACATACCTTGACATGATCTTGAAGGTGTTCAAGATGGATCAGTCAAAGAAGGAGTTCTTGCCTGAGTTGTAAGGTATGAAGTTAAGACTTAAAGCTCGACCACGGCAGAAGAAAGAGGAAGGACGGAGGTCGTCCCCTATGCTTTTATCATAGGCTCTCTACAGTATGCTATGCTGTGTACCGCACCTAAAGCGTGCCTTGCCATGAGTCAGTCAAGGGGTACAAGAGTGATCCAAGAATGGATCATAGGACAGCGGTCAAAGTTACCCTTAGTAACTAGTGGACTAAGGAATTTTCTCGATTATGGAGGTGGTAAAAGAGTTCGTCGTAAAGGGTTACGCCAATGCAAACTTTGACACTAATCCAGATTATTCTGAGTAGTAGACTGGATTCGTATAGTAGAACAGTTATTTGGAATAGCTCCAAATAGAACGTGGTAGCTGCATCTGGGAGATGACATAGAGATTTGTAAAGCACACACGGATCTGAAAGATTCAGACCCGTTGACTATAACATCTCTCACAAGCATAACATGATCAAACCCAGAACTCATCGAGTGTTGATCACATGGTAATGTGAACTAGATTATTGACTCTAGTAAACTCTTTGGGTGTTAGTCACATGGGGATGTGACCTTGAGTGTTAATCACATAGCGATGTGAACTGGATTATTGACTCTAGTGCAAGTGGGAGACTGTTGGAAATATGCCCTAGAGGCAATAATAAATTGATTATTATTATATTTCCTTGTTCGTGATAGTCGTTTATTATCCATGCTAGAATTGTATTGATAGGAAACTCAGATACATGTGTGGATACATAGACAACACCATGTCCCTAGTAAGCCTCTAGTTGACTAGCTCGTTGATCAATAGATGGTTACGGTTTCCTGACCATGGACATTGGATGTCGTTGATAACGGGATCACATCATTAGGAGAATGATGTAATGGACAAGACCCAATCCTAAGCCTAGCACAAGATCATGTAGTTCGTATGCTAAAGCTTTTCTAATGTCAAGTATCATTTCCTTAGACCATGAGATTGTGCAACTCCCGGATACCGTAGGAATACTTTGGGTGTGCCAAACGTCACAACGTAACTGGGTGACTATAAAGGTGCACTATGGGTATCTCCGAAAGTGTCTGTTGGGTTGGCATGAATCGAGACTGGGATTTGTCACTCCGTGTGACGGAGAGGTATCTCTGGGCCCACTCGGTAGGACATCATCATAATGTGCACAATGTGATCAAGGAGTTGATCATGGGATGATGTGTTACGGAACGAGTAAAGAGACTTGCCAGTAATGAGATTGAACAAGGTATCGGGATACCGACGATCGAATCTTGGGCAAGTATTGTACCGATAGACAAAGGGAATTGTATACGGGATTGATTAAGTCCTTGACATCATGGTTCATCCGATGAGATCATCGTGGAACATGTGGGAGCCAACATGGGTATCCAGATCCCGCTGTTGGTTATTGACCGGAGAGTCATCTCGGTCATGTCTGCATGTCTCCCGAACCCGTAGGGTCTACACACTTAAGGTTCGGTGACGCTAGGGTTATAGAGATATTAGTATGCGGTAACCCGAAAGTTGTTCAGAGTCCCGGATGAGATCCCGGACGTCACGAGGAGTTCCGAAATGGTCCGGAGGTAAAGATTTATATATGGGAAGTCTTGTTTTGGTCGCCGGAAAAGTTTCGCGCATTATCGGTATTGTACCGGGAGTGCCGAAAGGGGTCCGGGGGTCCACCAAGGGGGTCCACCTGCCCCGGGGGCCACGTGGGCTATAGGGGTGTGCGCCTTGGCCTACATGGGCCAAGGGCACCAGCCCCAAGAGGCCCATGCGCCAAGAGATAAGGGAAAGGAAGAGTTCTAAAGGGGGAAGGCACCTCCTAGGTGCCTTGGGGAGGATGGACTCCTCCTTGGCCACACCCTTCCTTGGAGGAAGGGCCAAGGCTGTGCCCCCCCTCTCCCTTGTCCCTATATATAGTGGGGGGAAGGGAGGGCAGCAACACCTAAGCCCTGGGGCCTCCCTCTCCCTCCCATGACACATCTCCCTCCTCCCGCAGCGCTTGGCGAAGCCCTGTTGGAATCCCGCTACTTCCACCACCACGCCGTCGTGCTGCTGGATCTCCATCAACCTCTCCTCCCCCCTTGCTGGATCAAGAAGGAGGAGACATCGCTGCTCCGTACGTGTGTTAAACGCGGAGGTGCCGTCCGTTCGGCGCTAGGATCATCGGTGATTTGGATCACGACGAGTACGACTCCATCAATCCCGTTCTCTTGAACGCTTCCGCGCGCGATCTACAAGGGTATGTAGATCCACTCCTCCCTCGTTGCTAGATGACTCCATAGATAGATCTTGGTGACACGTAGGAAAATTTTGAATTTATGCTACGTTCCCCAACAATCTATGTGTTCATTAATGACGCCTAGCAACCGTACACTCTGGTACGGTCAATGCACCAGGGGCTTAGGTACCCAAAATATGGTGTGAAAAGTCCGAACACTTTCACAAGTGCGGCACCCCGAACTTATAGCATTATATGCATCAGCTCCGAATCATGTCTTTGGTCAAATGTTGGGTTTGCCCGGCTCCTATGTTTTTGTACCTTACGTTCCGCTCTATCGGCTAAGGTAGCGCTAGGAGAACTACTGCGATTATGCCCCGGTTCTGCTGGGCCGAGCACCTCAGTAGAGAAAGCTAAAACTGACTGTCATGATAAGGCGAGAGACTGGTCGCTGTTCGGCGAGGTTTTTCAAGTCCCTAAAGACTTATGCCGCTTAGGGCGAGGGGCCGGCTCCGTCCGGCTTACAGGCGTGTATCGCGCCCCGAATTCGGCCTTCCGAATACCAGGGGCTTCGCCGAAAGTTAAAATTATAGAATTCTATGGCTAAGTGAGAGTGATAAAGCATTATTAGTCCGGTTTCCTTGTTCGTTGTGCTGAGCACCTCCCTCGAAGGACCCAAACATGGGAACAAGAGTGCTCAGGTTTATCCCGAACACCCCGGCACTCGTGGCATGGGGGCAGAAGCTGAGGACTAGCCATCTCTCAGATTGGATAAACAACCAAACAGAAGGTAATATTTTAAATTCACACAAGCGTTGCATAGCGAATACGATACAAGTTTTCATACATACAGGACAAAACGAGCAAGTCTCATTCAAATATTACATTTTGCGAACACTCATCCGCGATAAGATGGGCGCCCGGCAGAACACCCTCGTAGTACATCTTGGGGTGGCGGTGCTCCTTGCCCTCCGGCGGCCCCTCCTTGATAAGCTTCACGGCGTCTATCTTGACCCACTGCGTTTTTACACGGGCGAAGGCCCGGCGTGCACGTTCAATGCAGACGGATCGCTTGACGACCTCCAGCCGTGGGCAGGCATCCACAAGCCGCCTCACCAAGCCGAAGAAGCTATTCGGAAGGGCGTCGCCAGGCCACAATCGAACTATGAAGCCGTTCATGGCCTGATCAGCCGCCTTATGTAGCTCGGCCATCTGCTTCAGCTGGTCGCTCATTGGCACCGGATGTTCGGCCTCAGCATACTGAGACCAGAACAGCTTCTCCGTCGAGCTTCCGTCCTCGGCCTGGTAGAATAGTGCGGCATCGGACACACTGCGGGACAAATCTGCGAATGCTCCCGAAGAGCTTCGGATTCGGGTAAGTAATTGGTAATTCACCTTTACATTCTTGCTTTGCATATAGAAAGCCTTACTCGCCGCTATCTTCTTCATCGCGTCGATCTCCTGAAGGGACTTCTGGGCCTCAGCCTTGGCACTCTTCGCGCTCTCACGGGCCGCGGCAAGCTCAGACTCTCTTGTCTTCAAGTCAAGCTCCAACGCCTCGTGCTTTGTCACGAGAGCCTGGAGCTCTTGCTGCACCTCGCCCACCCGAGCCTCGTGCCTCTCTCGCTCGGTGCACTCCTGGGCCGCCTTTTCTTCGGCCTAGGACAACACTTGCTTCAGGGTTGCCACCTTGGTCGTGGCCCCTGGCAAACATACAATGATCCTATCATTTAGCAATCGTGTTGTTTTTCTCATCTACAGACGGGGTATTACTTACCCTTGTTCTCCTCGAGCTGCCTCTTAGCAAGGCCGAGCTCTTTCTGGGACCCCTCGAGGGCCTCCTTCAGTACGGCGACCTCCGCAGTTAGTGCGGCGGACGCCAGCAGCGAAGCCTGCATATGCATATTGACATACTTATATTAGACTCCTGTGATATTATTTGATCCTTTGTTCGGCTTTTCTTTGTGAACACCGAACAAAGCATCAGGGGCTACTGTCTATGTGGTAATATTTCTACTACATTTTAAAACACTTACCTCGAAGCCTGTTAGAAGGCTAGTACAGGCTTCAGTCAATCCGCTCTTGGCGTACTAAACCTTCTGGATCACCACACTCATGATAGTGCGGTGCTCCTCCTCGATGGAAGCGCTTCGAAGCACTTCCAACATATTGTCCGATGCCTCTGGATGGACAGAGGTCGCCGGCACAGGCATCTCACCCCTCTTAGAAGGAGACAGCCTGCCCGAGCCCGGAACCAGTGGAGGTTCCGGCGCGGTGTTCGGCTGAGGGCCGAACTCGGAGCTCTCAGGGGCCCCGTCCCCTCTGCTCCCGGAGTCCGGAAGGTCGCCTTGAGGCGCCTCCGGGACTGTCCCCTTCGATCCGGTGGCTCTTGAGACAGCACCTCGGCGTCGTCGGCTGGATGAGGGGAGGTGGCGGTCGGGACTGGATCGCTATCCATGTCCGACGAGCCCAGGGAGCCATCCGAGGATACCTCGATATTGGCTCGGGGCGGCCTGTACAATTGAGTTCGGCATTAGGGAAAGCAATGCGACAAAGGAATCCTATGGGTTACTTTGGTATCCGAACACTTACGATCTCCCCTGGGGCTTGGCCCTGGGCAACCACTCGTCTTCACTTTCGTCGGCGGCGGTGGAGCTGTCCGGAAGGAGCGTCCTTCCCTTCTTGGACCCTCCGGCCTCCCCAGTTGGGGCGGCCTTCCTTTTCTTGTCTCCTCCAGTCGGTGGGGGAGCCTCTTCTTCCTCTTCCTCGTCTTCGGGGGAAGAGTGCGCCGCAGAGTCATCGGATGGTGAGTCCGACGACGCCTGGCATCGGGAACTCTTTCGAGCTCCCTTGGCCTTCTTGGTCTTCTCCGGCACCTTATAAGGGGCCGGAGTCAACATCTTCGCCAGAAGGGCATCCGCAGGGCCTTTGGGCAAGGGAGCCGGACAGTCGATTTGTCCGGCCATCTTCTGCCAGTCCTATTAATGGCACAGGAGTTTAGATCCCGCATAGAGTCAATATATATAGAAAACAAGTATCCTGTGAAAGGTAAACAACTTACCGCACTGGCGTGGGGCTTCGTGCTGAATCCGCGATCCTCAGTAATGGGGGGAGGGACCTCGGCGCTCTTGAACAGCACCCTCCAGGCATCTTCATGAGTCGTATCGAAGAGCCTGTTCAGAGTTCGGTGTTGCGCCGGGTTGAACTCCCACAAGGTAAACTCCCGTTGTTGGCACGGGAGTATCCGGCGGACGAGCATAACCTGGACTATGTTGACAAGCTTGAGCTTCTTGTCCACCATGTTCTGAATACATGACTGGAGTCCGGTCAGCTCTTTTGAATTACCCCAGGACAGGCCCTTCTCTTTCCAGGAGGTGAGCCGCATGGGGATGCTAGATCGGGACTCGGGGGCCGCCACCCATGCGGGGTCGCGCGGCTCGGTGATATAGAACCACCCCAATTGCCACCCCTTTATGGTATCCACGAAGGAGCCCTCGAGCCATGTGATGTTGGGCATCTTGCCCACCATGGCACCTTCGCACTCTGCCTGGCGGCCGCTCACTACCTTCGGCTTGACATTGAAGGTCTTCAGCCATAAGCCGAAGTGGGGCTTGATGTGGAGGAAGGCCTCGCACACGACGATAAACGCCGAGATGTTGAGGATGAAGTTCGGGGCCAGATCATGGAAATCCAGGCCGTAATAAAACATGAGCCCCCGGACGAAGGGATGGAGAGGGAATCCCAGTCCGCGGAGGAAATGGGTGAGGAATACCACCCTCTCATGGGGCTTGGGGGTGGGGATGAGCTATCCCTCATCTGGGAGCTGGTGCGCGATGTCGTCGGGCAGGTATCCGGCTCTCCTCAGTTTCTTGACGTCTCCCTCCGTGACGGAGGAGACCATCCACTTGCCTCCCGCTCCGGACATGGTCAGAGAAGGTTGAGATGGAAGTGAGAGCTTGGGCGCTAGAGCTCGAGTGTGCGGGAGCGGATGAGCAGAGGAGGAAGAAGGCGTGGATAGAAAGGTGAATACTTACCCCTTTATATGGGCGGACAAAATTAAACGTCCCCACTTGCCTGGTAAAACTCGCTTATCCCCCAAGCGCCGCGATTGATGGCGCGGTTGGGTTACCCACGCCCATATTGATGAGAATCCCGTAATAAGGGGACACGATCTCTGCTTTGACAAGTCGTGTCGAAAAACTGCCTCGCGTTATGTGCGGGGCTGGTTAAAAGAAACGGTTCGAATAATCACCGGGCCATGACGTAATGTCATGTTGCCAAAGCAAGCTAGCGGATTAGATCTGCGAAAACATTATTCTCTCTACGGTGAAATGTGGAACTTATTTTGCATGGTCGAACACTATCCTCGTATTCAAATTCTTCTATGATGTATTCGGAGAAGGAACCCGCCTTGCAATGCCGAAGACAACTGCGCGCCGGACTCATCGTCATTGAAGCCTGGTTCAGGGGCTACTGTGGGAGTCCTGGATTAGGGGGTCTCCGGATAGCCGGACTATCTCCGTTGGCCGGACTGTTAGACTATGAAGATACAAGATTGAAGACTTCGTCTCGTGTCCGGATGGGACTCTACTTGGCGTGGAAGGCAAGCTAGGCAATACATATATGGATATCTCCTCCTTTGTAACCGACCTTGTGTAACCCTAACCCTCTCCGGTGTCTATATAAACCGAAGGGTTTTAGTCCGTAGGACAACAATCACAACATACAATCATACCATAGGCTAGCTTCTAGGGTTTAGCCTCTTTGATCTCGTGGTAGATCTACTCTTGTAACACCCATATCATCAATATTAATCAAGCAGGACATAGTGTTTTACCTCCATCAAGAGGGCCCGAACCTGGGTAAAACTTCGTGTCCCTTGTCTCCCGTTACCATTCGGCCTAGACGCACAGTTCGGGACCCCCTACCCGAGATCCGCCGGTTTTGACACCGACAGTGGGGTTGGGGTTGGGGCCATCGCTCGCTTTTCTCTCTGCCTCCCACTTGTGCAGGCCCACAAAAGGAACAAAGTGTTGGGCCGGATCAGATGCAGATTTGGCAGCTTTACCAATTCTGGCCAAACACAAAAGATCAGTATGACCACAGGTGTTCTTTTAAAGAAACTCTAAAAATACACCGCTGTTCATATTGCATATGGATGAGTCTTTCAGTACCAATTGATCTTGAATAATTTTAAGCACTCCACTATATATATATATATATATATATGAAAATAATGGTTAACCAATAAAATGGTAAACTATTAGATGCAAGGTTGCAAATATTTGAAAAAAATGAATAATTGAATTGTATGCATTTTTATGATTAAATTTAATAAATGTAACATTTTTGTAAAAACTATGATAAATTAAAATATTCATTGGTATTTTCAAAAAAAACCACGAATGACTACTTATGCCAACCAGAACTTCTTCATGGTTTTGTTTATTCATCTATTCTTTGGCATGCTGGTTCTCATAACGCCTTCTTCGGACCTTCTCTTTGTCCGACAAATTCCTGAGATATTGGGCTAGCGCCTTGTGTTTCGCCCTCACACCATGCTTCATTTGGTATCCTTTGGCAACTCCTTCGGCGTGCTCAAGAATACTAACGAAAGCCAGGTCCAGATATTTGCCACAGAACGCGCAATGATATGCCATACGTGTAAGCACGTTGCATTGTCCATTCTGCAATTCTTCAAGGGTTTTCTGAGTGTGTGCATCCATCTCTCCTTCGGAAATGTCCGCATAATCATGAGAATAAGGCTGCAAGTTTAAATTATGTATGATATAAGCTGCACCATTGTTTACAGTACCTAATATTCCCTAAGTTTCATACTGTAGTGCCTATAAATTATTTTTAAAGTAAATATTTATTAACTTTGAAAATTTAAGGAGAAAAAAGCAATATCAAATCCATATGAAAGCATAAATCATATGATGTACTTTTAAAAAAATTCAATAAACATGCACAACCTTTATGATGTCTGACTTTTAGCATAAAACCAAAACGCACTAAATTGTGGAGTGGATGAACCATTAATTTCTCAAAGATTGATTGAATAAATAATGATCATTACGTACTGATGATGAACATTATATTTAGATCTAGATTCCATTATGCCAATTCAACAATGTATTGATGGTTTAATGATTAACCTCTAACCTTAAACTTGAAGACAGATCTAGGGTTAAAAATTAAAATTACTGTAACGGAATTCCAGTCCATGTCGTGCATGTGCTGCTGCTTGTGATCGACGACGGAGTACTACACCTCGTTGACACGATGCTTCTCTGGGTCGGACACCGAGTAGTCCAAAGCTTTCTCGTGGGGATCCTCATCCATGCGATGGACGACGACGTCGGTGGTTAGCTCCGCAAGTCCACGACCTGTCACGACAGCGTCCATGACAGGCCCCCCACGTCCATGGCCCCACTCTGTCACGACGGCCAATCGACCTCCACGAGTGGATTTCATATCCGGCGGCAGTGAGGCGGGCGTGTGAGCGGCGGCGATAGTTTTAGAGCGTGCCCTAGGGGGAGAGATGCGGGGAGTAATTGGTAGTTACCTACTATAGCGGACATACTTCGGCGTTGGGCACCTACAATGCAGCCGACTTATTTAGGCGCTTAATTAGGATCCTGGAAAAAATCACAATCGTAGGCGCTTGGGGCAGGCGCTAGGAACTGGATTTTGTACATCTACGTGATGCAATCCAAAGTTCGTGTCCGGGGTGGATGGGTTGGGGATTGAAAATTTTGTACATAAACCCTGGTGCTCAAGACTTGTGAAACATCAGATCAAATTGTCATCAATTGATCTAGAAATTTCAAACTGAGAAAGAAATGTACACAGAGGCCACTATCGTATTACTTGGATCGAGACTTTGTGATCATCATGTAGCCACGACACAACCAACACGATGGTCTCCGTGGCCATGTAGACATCACACCATGCACCGTTGGCCGCCTAGAACCTCTAGCCATGCATCGATAGTCATCACGTCTCGCATGCATTTGTGATGCTAGCAATGTCATGACGTGATGTCATAAACTAAAAGGCGTGTGACAATAATTTGAAAAAACAACAAGAAAATACTCCGTCCCAAAATTTTGACCAAAACATGATTTGATACGTTGGTATTTACACAAATCAAAGACAAGAATTTTGCGACGGATGGAGTACTAAAGCATCATAAAAGAGCCACTCTGTATTTTGTGTGGTTAGGATCATGGATATTGAAAGTCTCCATGTTATCGTCGTGGCAGATTCCCCTGTTGATACCCCGACCGTTAATGGTCCTTAACTATTCAACATTCTAGATAAGTAGTTATTATGAATTCTGACAAGAAGCGATCCAAATTTTTTTATTTACAAAGAAGCTAATTAACAATGCTCAAGTAAAACAGTGATGAAATCCAGCTTCTTTATGCATTAGCCGCTGCTTATAGATAATCAATGCTTAAAATCATTGTCACAATCACTTAGTAGATCATTAAATTAAAACCAAAAATCAGTGCTCAAAGAACAAAACCATTAAAGCATTTACTCAACATTTTAAGATCTTATTTGCCTAGTGCATAATCATGCTCAGCGCAAATCAATCTTTATGTTATTATCACAATCATCTGCATAGGAAATTCAATTCCAAGGTGCAGCTACGAAATAGTATAAGCACAATAACCAACCATAGCCGGATTATTAGCAGAACAATTTATATAGATCAAAAAATGACCTCTAAAGTGCTCAACACATGTAACCTAGCAAGTTAGGTAACACATCTACACAATCTGGATAGGCATCTCATCGATTAAGGAAAAAAAGAAACCATGTACTTCCCCAAAAATAGAGAAAAGGACAGACCAGACATTCCTTTTTGAGTCACCATCTTCCTTCTTGAAAACCACATGTACACACTCATCATGTATACCATAACACATCAGAATCTGTTAACGAGCGCTCACAAGCTTAACTAGCTTCAAACGAACCTAGCCAATCAGGGTTTTATGCTACTTAATCTAAATGAGCCGATGATTAATGAGCACGAGTTTAACAAGCAGAGATGCCAAACCACACACCAATTAACATAGTTCTACCTTAGTTCAACACTTCCATACATACAAAAGCAAGCACCACTTAGTAGTACTGGTGCACATAGTTCGACCATAAACGTTCACCAACAAAGTATATCATAGGGTAGTACTTAGCATAGTTAAAACCAAAAGAGCATCAGTTCTAGCTGCGAGGGTGCGCACTTCCCTAAAGCCTCAAAGAAGCCTCATTAAGTACTTGGCATACGCGACGTGCTTCACCCTAAAAGCGTAGCCATTCTTGATGCTGCCTTGGGATGTTCTGACTGCATGGTTGATGGTACTTCTCAGGTCGCCTTTCATCAGCTTGTTGCAGTAAGGGCATCCGTAGCCCCCTTCCGATTCTTGGCCTGATATGTTTCTCAAGCACACCACTGTTCAGCTCCCTCGCCTTCTGCCTCCTGTAGATCCTTTGGGTTTCTTGGTCGCTGTCGACGTCATCACTTAGGGCCTACATGTAGTACCAAATGTTGCGTAAGTATATCTAATATGAGAATTCAGCAGGCACATAGTCTATAAAACATAATCTAATTGATGACAGCGTAAAATATCTTCAAATGATGTTGAAACAATAAATGCATAACTTATTAGTTGGTACATAAGCAACTAAATGGGATAGTACCATATAGTAAAAAAATGAAGGATCAATCATACATGTCAAAGAGAGCACTAGCATTGCCACATTTTGCCACACATTTTTCCCAAGCTTGCCTAGGGTTAGTTCATCAAAATGAGCGCGACAAATTGGCAAGCCTAAGGGAACCTTGCCACACTTTTTGTGTGTATGCCATGTGGCACCCAAGTGTGGCTTGCCTAAGGTGTGGCTGAAACCAAACACTCACTTAAGTTGGTCAAACTTGCCTAACCTTAGGTATGGCAATCTTTGGCAAAGTCACTAACCAAACAGCCTTTAGTGCAACAAAATTCACTTGTTATGTAAAAATGCATGAACTGATGATGTAACATGGCAGAGCAGCATACAGATGTACTAATGCAAACAATAGACTTATAACTTACATGCATGACTAGATAAAATAGCTCGTGAGCTGTATCTATTTAGGGTTAGAATTTTGTGTGTTTATGATGATGGATATTGAAAGTCCACATGTTATCATCGTGGAAGTTTCCCCTGTTGATCGATACCCCACCCATCAATGTTCCTGAACCATTCAATGTTCTAGGTAAAGTAGTTAATTATTATGAATTCTGACAATAAGTGATCCCAAATGTTGTACTTACAAAAAAGGGTTTTTATCATTTATGCCACCAGTTGTGTCCCACAATTAAGTATCACCACTAGGAATTTCTACTGCTAAAAAAGCCATCGCTTCTTTAGACACATGCTCAAAAATGCCACTGCACATCATTATTGTGATATCAAATCTATCTTGACATGCTATAGTGGCATCAATACCTATGGACCAACATTCCAACTCTCCCTCTATCTCACTACAATAAAGTGTGGGCCCACTTGATCCCAACAGCGTTCTTATTTTCCTGTAAAATTATTCGCTTACTTACTCCTCACAAGTGGGGCCATACTTATCATTGTGAGATAGAGAGAACTGAAATGTGGGCCTGGGCTTTTTTTGTCATATTGGATGGTCAACAAGGTCTAAATGAAAATAACAATGTCTAATGGCATTATTGAGCAAACATCTAACGGAACGATGGCATTTTTTAAACATCTAATGGCATTTCTGAGTAAGCATGTCACGAATCGATGGCATTTTTGAGCGGCTGTAACTTCTAAGGGAAAAACTGAGTAGTGGGATACAACTGGTGGCATAAATAATAAAAACCCTACAAAAGAACTAATTAAAACAACTCAAGTAAAACATTGATGATATCCAATTTCTTTCTAAAATAGCCATTGCTTAGAGATAATCAATGTTTAAAATCATTGCCACATCCACTTATGGAACATTTAAACCAAAGATTGATCAAGTGCAACCAAACATGTACTCAACATTTTAATACCTTATTTGCCTTGTACTGACCAGAGAAAACCTAGGATATTACAAAATAAATAAATAAATAAATAAATAAAGGGGATAGATGACTAACCTCTTCTTCGTTCTCATCGGCGACGACCACAGGTGGGGGCAGGGGAGGCAACATCCGCGGCAGACGAACACCCGGCTGAGGCTGAGGAGCCACCACCTGCTCCGGCTGAGGAGCCACCACCTGCTCCGGCAGAGGAGCCAGAGGAGCTACATGTTCCGGATTATTAGCAGAATAATTTATATAGGTCAAAAACTGACATATACATGCCTCAATAAATGTAATCTAGCTACACAGCTGCGGATCCAGGATTTCATACTTGGGTGTTCAAAAATTTATATTGCAAACTAAAACCACAACAATATTTTTCAAATGGAGGGAGTAATATCTAAAATTTACATGTGAAAAGATTCTTAGTCCATCGTAATGACAGTACTGACATGAATGACAGAAAATGAAGATTATTTACTTCATGACCATACAATATGACATTTTCATAAACAAGGCATGGTGTTGTTATCCTTAAGTTGCAGAAAATATTTTCACAATCACCTACGTAGGCAATTCAGTTCCAAGGTCAAGCTATGTATTTGTATTAGCACAGTCACCAAACCTAGGTGGCTTTATTAGCAGAATAATTTATCTACATCAAAATATTGCCTATACAGGGCTCAACACATGTAACCTAGCTAGTTACCTAACAAATCTACAGAATATTGATATGGAGTCCATCGATAAAAGATAAAAAGAAACCTTGGCCTTCCCCAAAAATAGAGAAAAGGACTGACCAGAGCACACCTAGGATTTTACAAAAAAACTAAAGGAGATAGATGACTAACATCGTCTTTGTTGACGTCGCCAGCGACCACAGGCTCGGGCACCAGAGGCGTCACCCGCGACAGAGGAGACACCTGCTCTGTCTTAGGAGTCATAGCAGCTACCGGGGCCCACATAAATGGCTGTGCAAGGACAGTTTCATGCCGGTCAAGTACCATATATAAGAAATTTTGGCCAAAAAAAATTCGGGTGCAGTACTGTACGTCTGTACCGGTGCTGCTGCTATCAAAATTTGGCATCAACACATTTTGGATGCACAAGAACCATGAGATCCGAGTGGTTCGTAGATCTTAAATAAAGATAACCTATACAATGAGGAGCCGACCCCCACACCCATGCACCCATGTGGATCCGCCCTGAAACCTAACGGATCTAACGAATCTAGGTTGACACCTATGATTGACCAGAGCACACCTAGGATTTTACAAAAAATTAAAGGAGATAGATGACTGACGTCTTCTTTGTCGACATCGCCGACGACCACAGGCTCGGGCACAAGAGGCGTCACCTGCTTCGTCTGAGGAGCCAGAGCAGCTACCTGGTCCCACATAAATAGCAGAATATTTTATATAGATCAAAGAATGTCATATACATGCCTAAACTAATGCAACCTAGCAACAGAGCTTCGGATCCAGGATTTCAAAGTTGGGTGTTCAAAAATTAATATCGCAAACCAAAAGCACAACAATATATTTCAAACGGCTGAGATCAAGTTGGCTTTTGAGTCCAGAAGGCATTCTTCTGCCTCTGCTTCTGTTACTCAAGAAATTAAAGAGTTAGGAGTACGTAATAGCTAAAATGTTCATGTGAAAATATTTTTTTTCATCATACTGACAGTACAGACATGAATGACAGAAAATGAAGATTATTTAGTATGACATTTTCGTAAACAAGGCATGGTGTTGTTATCCTTTACTTGCAGAAAATATTATGATGAAAATAAGCAACCAAATAATATATTTCAAATAGGGATGATAACAAGTCAATAATATTACATCCTATGGTAATTGGACTCCAGGAACCAAGCAATTGGTGTAGAGCAAATTGAACGACAAAAAATGTGTCTACTGGATCAAGCGTAAGAGGCTAGTTTTATAGAAATTGACATGAAGTTTAGTGCATAAACTACACCACTTTTAGTACATTTAAAATAAAAGAACCATATATAAGAAATTTGGGGCAAATATGTCAGGACCCCGACTCAATGCCACATCGATCTAGCATGTAACACCCCATATCGCTTTGCGGCCTCACGCACGGTATTCCCACGGGTGTCGCCTTACCTTTGCCCGGGACCGTTTGCGCCTTTTGGCACACGTATATGACAGTGTCGCTAGCATCCATATGATAAGGAGCCCGGGCTGACATGACTTGTCGTAAACCCAAAGTGGCACAGACTTACAGGGATAGGCATCCATGACCCAACATCGAACGTGTCGGTCATCAGCGAGTGAATCCAGGCTGTAGCACTGGGCTAGCAGGACTCCGGTGAACCGGGCTGTAGCGGGCTAACAGGACTCCGGTATTCATCGCGTGACATTTCCCCGAAGGGACAGACACATGAACGAAGAAGGACACATGCCGGCCAGCCTAAGTGTTCCGGAGCAGTAGCAAGCTACCATGGCTCAGTGGAAACACTAGGAGAAATTTCCCGGTAAGAGAGGCTACTAAAGATAAACAACTAGATGGTCAGATCCCACACATACCAAGCATTTCAATAACATACACACAATATGCTCGATATGTGCAAATACAACATGGCATCACAACATGACTCTACAAATCAAGTATTTTAATCAATAGGCTCCGAGGAGCGAGATATTACAAACATGGGTCTCATGACCCAACAATCAGAGCATACAAGTCAAAGCACAAGCGGAAGCTATCATGTCTGGGTACAAACATCTATAACTGAAAAAGGCTGAGAAGCCTGACTATCTACCAGGTCCTGCCGAGGGCACAAGATCGTAGCTGAGGTAACAAGCTAAATGTCGAAGTCCACGTGGAACTACTAGTGAGACTGAAGTCTCTCTGCAAAAACATAAATAGGCAAACGTGAGTACAAATGTACCCAGCAAGACTTACATCAGAACTATCTACATATGCATCATTATCAACAAAGGGGATGGTGGGGTTTAACTGCAGCAAGCCAGCTTTGACTCGGTGGCTATCCTGAACTACGACTGCAATGTAACTCTTTTGAGGTGGCGCACACGAGTCCACATATTCCCCATATCAATACACCACTATGGATCCGCTCCCGTCTCCCTACGAGAACGCCATCCATAGCACTCACGCTTATCTTGCGTATTTTAGAGTATCCACTTTCACTTGTCTATGAACTGATATAAGCAACCCAGAAGTCCTTTTCCGCAGACACGGCTATTCGAATAGATCATATTAACCCTGCAGGGGTGTACTTCTTCACACACGCTCTCACCACTTACCGCCGTTTACACGACATGTACTCGGCAACCTTCAAGCGGAAGCCCAACGTGGGTGTCGACCACGGCCTGCCTAAACACTCAAGTCTCTAGTCCAGGTTTATCGCCTATTCGGGTTCCATCCATGAGGAGATCCGGCCGGAGTTTCGCTCACAACCCCAAACGATGTGAACAGGGTTCCGTGACACCAAACGGGCGCCCGGTTTACCCGGCCACGTGCCTACCGCATCACAGCCCACCCCTACGATCAGCGCTGCGCACGGCCTCCAGCATACTACAAACACCAGAAACTACTTGCAACTCCTGGACAGAGGACAAGGGTGATCAAGAAGCCGAGAGGGTCCATTGGTTTCGGGCCCAATGCGTGGTAGTAGCTGAATCATGGATCACAAACACAGAACTCAGT
This sequence comes from Triticum dicoccoides, assembly GCF_002162155.2. Classification (NCBI taxonomy): domain Eukaryota; kingdom Viridiplantae; phylum Streptophyta; class Magnoliopsida; order Poales; family Poaceae; genus Triticum; species Triticum dicoccoides. The sequence goes on along the minus strand of NC_041390.1, from coordinate 451,504,350 downwards.
TCCTGAGGACGGCTGCAATGAGACAACCCACCATGTACTCCTACATGGCCTCTCACCGCTACCTTTACCAAATCGTGTTCACACACTTAGCTCACACACGGTAGGACATGTTCACACGCCTCTGATTCATCCCCGATGAATCAGACCTGACTCAACTCTAAGCAGTAGCAGGCATGACAAACAAGCATGAATGAGTAGGCACATCAGGGCTCAAACAACTCCTACTCATGCTAGTGGGTTTCATCTATTTACTGTGGAATGACAGGTCATGCAAAGGATAAAGGGGTTCAGCTACCGCAGCAAGTAACAGATGAATCGTTGTTGTCCTAATGCAGTAAAAGAGAGCAGGAGCGAGAGAGTGGGATTTTATCGGAATGAACAAGGGGGTTTTGCTTGCCTGGCACTTCTGAAGATAACATTGAGTCTTCATCAGTGTCAACGATCACATCATCGGTATCACGTCTATCGAGAGGGGACAATTACCGGCAACATAGAAGGGAACACAATCAATGCAATGCACAATATGATGCATGATCATGGCATGGCAAAATGAATGTGTTTTGGGCTAATGCAACTAAAACCAGATTAAATGAAGTTGGTTTGAATCCAAGATTCAAATTCAAACTCCATATGTGATTATTCAAATGCCATGTAATTGATTTGTGCTAAACAGCAGCTATAAGTTGTTCTAACATGCATGAAAATGGTACAGATGGATTCCTTGAATTTTTCTGATAATTTTTCATATATAATTTATTTAATTTGGAGTTACGGTTGAATTTCTATGAATTTTAGAAGTTTTAGGCATTTTCTGGAATTTCCTGATTATTTTTAATTCCAGAAAATACTTATTGCGTCAGCCCCACGTCACAGTGACGTCAGCAGGGTCAACTGGGCTGGCTCGGTCAAACCTGACGTGTGGGGGCCACACGTCAGTGACACAGGGCTAGTTAGTGTCAATGACAGGTGGGGCCGGGTCAAAGGCCACGTCAGCGCGGTCAAAGCTGACGCGTGGGGCCACTGCAATTAGATTAAACCTAATCTATTTTAGTTAGCCAGTTAGTTAGGCGGTGGGGCCCGGCTGTCTGTGACACCAAGCGGTGGTTAGTGGCTAATTAAGCCAGCCACGTCAGCTGGCCGGAGATTTGCCGGCGACGACCACAGAGCACGGCGGGGGCACGCCGGACTTGCGCTAAAGGCGACGGAGGCGGCGGCTGAGGGCACCAGGGGATGGCCCTTGCTCCCGCGCATCCAGAGGACCGAGTGGGAGGTCGTGGGGTCGCCGGAACTCATGCCGGCGACGAGCTTTGGCGGCGATGGTGTTCGGTGGTGCTCGGGCGCGTCGCTACGGTGCGCCAGTGAGCGAATGGAGAGGCTGGGCAGCACCTGCTAGTCATGGGGAGCACTAAGAGCAGCTCAGTGAGGCCAGGGGAGCACGGAGGCTATGCGTGCAGCAGCAATGGCGGACGGTGGCTTCGGTGCTCGTGGGGAACGGCGCTACGGCACGGAGGGGAGCATGCTGAGTTAGGGGAGAGGGTCAGTGACTCACGGCGATGACGAGGGGACGCTCGGCGAGGTCGGGGACGGTCCGGAGCCGGCGAATTTGACGAAGATGGCCGGCGGGTCCGAGGTAGAAGACGATGGCGATGGCGGCGATGCAGGGCTTCCGGAGGGCTGTGGATCGGTGGGGAGGAAGAGGGGGTCGAGGCGGAGCTCCTGGGTGCATCGGCGAGGCTAGGGGTGGCCGGTGGCCATGGGTACGGCGACGATGACGGCGAGCTCCGCTCGGTCGCGGGAGGGGAAACAGAGGAGCGAGGGGGAGGGAGGTCCCGAGAGCGAGGGAGAAGTGAGAGGGGGTCGGGGACGTCTCCGTGGCGTCGCGAGGAAGTCGGGGAGGCTGCCACGGCGAAGCAGGAGGTGGCCGGCGTCGGCGCGCGTGCGTCCAGCACGCAGCTGCTTCGGGGCGAGGGGGAGGAAGATGACTGGCAGCTGGGCTGCACAGTAACGGGCCGCGCAGAAGCTGGGCCGGCTACAGGTAAGTGGCCCAGGTACGGGTCTTTCTCTCTCTCTCTCCTTTTCTAATTATCTCAGTTTTCTATTATTCTGTAAATTTAGGGCTTTATTAAAAATACTCAGACACTTTCAAAAATCATGAAACTAATCATGGCTACTGTTTAGAATATATCCAACAGTAAACATTTTAGTTTATGATTATTTGAGCATTTGAAATATTTAATAGCATTTAAATGCCCAAATGAAAATACTATATGATTTAATTCAGTGACCAAATATGTCCTGCAAAAATATAAACCATTTTTGGTAGATGCTTCCACCTCAAACCAGAAATGTTGAACATTTTTAGAGGACATTTTGAGTTCAATGAAAAGGGTTTTATTTTGACCCTAGTTGAATTCATTTGGTGCTAGGGCTTAGTCAATCCCCATCTCAGGTTTAAATGAAATTTAAACATGATGTAACACTCTAATGCATGCACTAGGCATTGTCAGAACTAGGGATGTGACAAAATAATTTTGGGTGGTTGGTAGATCTATCTTAAAATTTGGCATCAACACATTTTGGATGCCCGAGAGCCATGGATCGGAGTGGTTGGTAGATCCTAAAAACAAGATAACATATGCAATGAGGAGCCGACCCCCACACCCATGCACCCATGTGGACCAAACCTACCTGATCTAACGAATCTAGGTACGGATTTCATAGATGGAAGAAAAGCAGAAACCCTAGCCATGCCCAAAAATAGATAAGGGACTGAACAAGGAAACCTAGGATATTTCCTAAAATAGGACTGACCTCTTCTTCGTCATCGTCGCCGTCGACGTTGACCACGGGCTGCGGCAGAGGAGGCAGATGGCGTGGCAGAGGAGTCACCTGCTCCGGCGTAGGTGACACCTGCACCGGAGCCTGGATGTGGTCGACGATGTCACGGCTGCCCTACTGCCGGCTGGACCCCTCGCCGGCGGGGAGGGGTTTCTCCATGTGCAGCTTCGCACGGCGCTTGGATGCTTCATGCGCCATGGCGTCGGCCCTCCCTCCCATGGTGCGCTTGGGCATCTCGACGGCGGAGGTGCAGCAGCGGGAAGGGAGCAGCGGCGGGGTGGGCAGGCGAGTGGTGAGGCGTGGGAGGAGAAAACCCTCGAATTTGTAGATGGGGAAGAGGACAACGGCGATGTGATAAATGCTAATGGGGAAGCAAAGCGTGCTATGGGGAAGCAGAGCTGCCGATTTAGTCATGGGCAGTCAAAAGGAGTTGTTGCCACGTTCACACCTCCCCGTGCATTGTTCAAACCAACACGTCTTGCCACGTCAAAACGTAACTTCTCACTTCTCACTAAAATGAATAGCCCGATCGTGCACAACCATGATTTAGGAGTAATGCAACTTCCCTTCAAAAAATTGTGTAATGCAACTGCTCCCTCATTACACAGAACAAAGTCATACAGTGGGACAACTGAATTTGTAGGCTTGTTTCATCTGCACGTGTCATGTTTTATATTTGTCCTAAAATATGTTGTAAAACTTTACAAACAATGGAATGGAAAATGGATGTGACAAAACTTCGTCAGCAACCGCGCGGATTCATCTGCCATATATCCGATGTCCAGTACCGAGGAGGGGAATGTTGATCCACGCGATGCCATGTGTTTCGTCTGGACCCATATCATGCACCCCGAGCCAACCGGGCCAAAACATGCGCCGCTAGCCTTCTCGATCCAAACAACGAGCTAGTGTCCACCATGCGCAGAGATGCTCATGCGGACAGGTTTGCTAGCACTAGTGAATGACGTCGGATCTGGGTGTGCAATATGTGAAGCCGCGTGTCTCTTTGGCGTGCCTGGCATACCGAAGGGACTCGTCGAAGGTCCAACGAACCGCGGTGGGGTCAATGCTGGATGTATGGTGTGGGTCAACCTGGCTAACGGTGCATGGTTTGAGTTTAGGTGGCTAGGTTTGCATGGCTGGGGGCTAGATGGCTAATGAGTGCGCATGTGTCATCTATACATTGTTAAGGTTGAATGGTGGTTGTCTACGTGGCCATGCGTGCATGCATGGTGTGGGTCCAGTTTGCGTTCGGCGCACGGGATGTGCCTTGGTGGGTAGGGCCCAAAACTTGCGACACAGAGTTCTCAAGCAGATGAAGGGGCGGGCCCCGGTCTTCGTCCACAAGCAGGACTTGTTCCCTCTCGACGGCTAGCTCCGGGATGCGTTTTGGTCTCGTTTACACACATCCTATGTGAAGGCTTATGCGTGCCGCTCTCGATGTTCGACCACACCCACACCGCGAAAGGTCCCAAGAAATTTGGATCCCTCATGAATTTGCACGGATTATAGCGGTGGCAGATGAGACCCGACACTTTTTGCCCTTAACAATGGCTGTGAGGCGGCCCTGCCCATTGGTCGCACATGGCACATATATGGACCAGAGCTTAGCATGGAACTATCACCCCCAATCCCTGCTGTGATTTCATGTGGCCGCGGTATAGATCCTGAATTTCCGAGGATATTGCCCTAGAAATGCGGCAAATGTCCCGAATATGGCAAGCGCGGGCTCCGAGAAAGGCCGGGACCTTGCATGCGCTTTTGGATTGTTCTCCGTTGACCCAAGAGAGAGCATCAACAAAAATGGAGGAATGGGCCCGCATTCATTGCGCAAACCGGACACGTTACCTCAAGGTAGCTAGATCCAAACCATGCACCCCCGCCGTCTAGACCCACGTGGTGCACCACTTAGACACTAGACCCACATCACTTACGCCGGCCCCCAAGCCAACCATTCCCCGTGTAGACTCATATGCCGCACCCCGCAAAATAGCTTAGCACAAGACTTCCACCCCGATTTCCACAACATGCACCACTACACGTAAGTGTCCAAAAAATGGACTATCGCATTATCAACATTTTTTTTGCCAAAACAAGTAAGTTGTTTTTAAATTGCTTGAAAATAGCAAGGTTTCTGTTAAATTATAATTTCATTAATTACACATTATAACGTGCATTTGTTGTCCCTCAAAAAGGGGTGCATTCCTTTTTGTAAACCCACAAAATTACTTCCTTTCCCTCGAAAAAATGAATCCTTCTTCACCCTCTCACGATCACGTTCACGGTGGCCTCACCCTATAATCTAGGAGTGGTCGTTCCAATCTCCCCACGGGGGACAACTTCCACTCACTATCTATCTTGGTTGGTTGCAACCATCTCGCCATCACGATTTTTTATGGGAAAAATCACATTCTTTTGTTTTTCCTTCCAAAGATATGTGGCGAAAAAACATGGAACAAAAATTGTAGAAGGCATGGTGGGATACGTGCACATGTTGTCTTTTTGTACTACAAGTGCACTTGTTGGCAAGTTGCATGTGCATGTGTCATGTTTCATATTTTTATTGAAAATTATGTTTTACACCTTTATATAGACGCTTGAATTATTGTTTTCGTATGTTAATAATTCCTAAATATTGAAATTCAGCATGCACATAACACATGGTTTCCAAGCTTCGTTAGCGACTGCTTGGATTCGTCTGGTATATGCCCGCTGTCTGGTATTGGGCAGGGGAATGTGGATCCATGCGATGCCATGCGTTTCATCTGGACCCATGTCATGCACCCCAACCAAAAGGGCCGACATCATGTGCTGCTAGGCTTCTCGATCCTAACCATGCGCTAGTGTCCATCATTTTGGCTGGCACTAGTGAATGACGTCGTATCTCGGTGTGCAATATGTGTAGTCGCGTTTTGCTTTGACATACCTGAAATGCCGAGGGAAGGGACTCGTGTCGGAGGTCCAACGAGCCAAGGAGGGGTCAATAATGGATGGATGGTGTGGGTGAACCTGGCAAACGGTTCACGGTTTGAGTGAAGCTGGCTAGGTGTGCATGGCTGGGTGCTAGATGGCTAATGAGTGCGCATGCGTCTTGTGTACATTGTCAAGGTTCACCGGTGAGTGTCTACTTGGCCACGCATGCATGCATGGTGTGGGTCCAGTTGGTGTGTGGCGCACGGGACGAGCCTTGGTTGCTAGGGTCCACATCTTGCGGCACGGAGTTCTGAAGCAGATGAAGGGGCAGGCCCCGCACACCGTTCATAGGCCAGATTCGTTTCCTCTCGATGGACAATGGCTCCGAGGCGGCCCTTCTCTTTGGTGGCACATGTCCCATATATATGGACCAAAGAGCTTAGCATGTGATTGTTACCCCATTCCCTGCTATGATTTCATGTGGCCGCGGTATAGATCGTGAATTCCCGATGATACTACCCTAGAAATGCGGCAACTGTTCCGAATATGGCACACGGGACCCAAGAAAGGCCGGGACCTAGCATGCACGTTTGGATTGTTCTCCGTTGACCCGAGAGAAAGCACCGATGAAAACGGAGGAACGGGCCCGCACTCAGTGTGCAAACCGGATGCGTTATCTCAAGGTAGCTAGATCCAAACCATGCACCCCCGCCGTCTAGACTCACGTGGCACACCACTTACGCGGTAGACCCACACCATTTACACTGGCCCCCAAGCCCAAGAATTCCCCCCGGGTAGACTCATATGTCGCACACCACAAAATAGAATTAGCACAAGACTTCCACCCTGATTCACCAGGTTACTACCTTGTGCACCCCTAGCCAGCATGATACACTGCATGCACCTAGAGCCACCTGGGCCCACAGCATGCACCACTACACGTACATGTCCACAAAATGAACTAACCCATAATCAACTTTTTTTCCCAAAACAATTTAGTTATTTTTATAATGGCTTGAAAATAGCAAGGTTTCTGTTAAATAATAATTTCCTTAATTACAATAAGGTCCATTTTGTAACCACACAAAATTCCTACCTTCCCTCGAAAAAAAGATTTCTTCTCTCACGATCACGATGGCCTCACCCTATAATCTAGGAGTCGATCCAATCTCCCCACGGGGGCCAAGTTGCACGCAGTAGATATTTTTGGTTGGTTGCAAATTTCTCTCCAAAACAGTTTATTATGAGAAAATCACCTTATATTTTTTTACTTCCAAAGACATGTGGCGACAAAAGTATGGAACAAAATCATAGGAGGCACGGTTGGATACGTGCACATGCTGTCTTTTTCTACTACAACTGGACCTGTTGGCAAATTGCATGTGCACGTGTCATGTTTCAGTTTATCTTGAAAATTATGTTGTACACATTTACATAGGCGATCGAATTGTTGTTTTCATATGTTAATAATCCCTACATATTGACCACGTGACACATGTGGTAAGCAATCCAAACAATTCAAAAAAATCCCTAAATATTGAATTTAAGCATGCTCCTAGAAATTATCAGTCATAGAACCAACATCGCTTTCGTAGAGATTAAGGTACTTCCACATTAAATCTAATACAATAAATTCAAAGGATCAACTTAATACATTAACATCACATAGGGATGTAGCCCAGGAATCCAACGAGTAGAGAGAAAAGGAGGAACAAAAGCTGGAAGAAGAAGGACCAGCCAGCAGCAGCGCCATCAGCCTCCTAGCCTCACAACTCCAGGTCTCCAGCCTTGTGAACTCTAGTTTTTTTCCTGCGAAACACGAATGGCAAAGTTGCTGTTACAGGTTAGGACTTAGTGAAAATTACAGTTATGTTGAAACAGTTATAATGACAAACAGTGTTGACATGATGGTTACAACAAGCAAACAAAACCAAGCTCACAAGTGCAACTTACTTTTAACATCAAACAATTATGTTAACATGGCCACTTTAGAGCAAGATTTTACCATGCAACATAAACTTGTCATAGCAACAAAAGGCATGGCATGAAAGTATTGACAACATAATGCAAATAAATTTTAGGAAGCATGGCCATAGAAGTTATATTTTTAGTGGCAACCTTCAAGCAAAGTTGCATAGTTTTATAACAAAAAGGGCTGCTATTATTGGTAGAGGCACACTGAGGTTGGCTAGCCATCAAGGATGACCAGTGGGCCAGGGGCCACATGACTGGGAGCATTTGTGTGTGTGTGACTGCCGTGGGACCCGGATGTCAGTGGCTTACTTTGAAAACAAAAGGGGGATTTATAGTTTAGTGGGAACCATCAAGCAAATTCGCAAAGTTTTATAGCTGACAGATTTATACTTGCTGAGATGCACAGAGTAAAATGATGGCATGTTGGAGGCAACAAATAAATATGCTACATGGCTTGTCATGGCATCTAATTGCACAGAATGCTAAGTACAAATAATGGAGAACAAGACATACAACATGAGCATCTCCATAAGAGCTGGTAGCTCTACCAAAAAGAAATCAACAACTCAAAAAAAGGTTCAAATATAGTATCAAGCACTTAGTAATAGAAAGACACATAACAAATTTTTGGAGTAGAAGTGCAGGTGAACATCAAATATTACCACTACAACAGTACAAATTTAGCCTAGGGTTCATATACATCATAATCCAGCCCCCAAAAGCATGTACTCAATCACTACCACCGCAACTGTAAGCACGAGCAGTAGGAAGATTAGGAGTGGGGAAGCTTACCCTAAACAACGGTACCGCCGCCGTTCAGACGAGGGGAGTGGCGAGGGAAACGTGGAGAACGGCGGGGAAGCGATGTCGCGACCACTGTCCTCCTCCTCTTGCGCTTCGGAGTCATCTCTGACTCAGTTGGAGGCTCCACAATCTGCAACGGCACCTCGTGCACCGTGAGTTCCTGATCCAGTGGATGTTCTACCCTGGATCTGAACGCCCACCACCTGCGCCTGTCCCATGGGCTGGACGAATTGGCCTGCTCCATCGCCCACAGGAGGATCTCGATGTCGTGCCTTGGTTGTGCGGGCGGGGGGAAAAGCTTTTTCTTCTGCCTGGATGTCATTTGCCTCAAAGTGTCCCTTGCCGTCCAGTGCAACTGCCTTATGTTGTTAAACCAAGAACGGATCTCCATCAACCTGGCCATCTTTACCTGGTCGTCGCCGGCGATCTCTACGAAGTCGGCGTTCTCACCGCCGGCGATCTGCTCCTCCATCAAGGTTCTTGCGTGGATGGAAGAAGGGGGTGGGATGTGGAAGAGGAGACGAGCAAAGTTGCGGCCGCGAGAAGGAGGAGAAGGAGAGGGAGAAGATGTCGCGGTTATAATGGCGATGGGTGAGGGGAAGGACGATGGCGGCGACGGTTCTGCATTGGATGAGAGGGGCGGCGGTTCTGCATTGGATGAGAGGGGCGGCACGTGATTGTTTTCTTCCTATGACTTTTTTTGAGACAATTTTTTCCTATGACTAAAATGCCAGAGATTAAAACGGTTCCAAAAAAGCCCAACCACTGTAAAACTTTGTATAATAAATATAGATAATTCGGGCCAACCAAAGCCCACAACATGAATTAATAGTACGCTTACAACTTAAATAACACCAAGTCAAATATAGATAGATAGATTTTTTTAGCTAAAATAGATAGATAGATTTTTTAGCTAAAAGAGATAGATAGATAGATGGCCGCCGCTTCTCCACCAGGCTCCTCCTTGCTCCTCCTCCGGGCGCCCTTCACTGCTCCTCCGCGGTGTTGTTGATGGGGTATGGCAGAGTGTGCATGCGCTCGTCGGTGGGGAAGACGTTGTCGTAGTCCGTGAAGATGTTATGGGTGGTGAAAGCTATGAACTCGTACCCACACCAGAACACACGGCCGAGGAGGTAGAATGCGTCGAAGGGGTTAGTGAAGTGGGCAAGGATAGCAACCACAACCCTGTTGTGGATGACCTCCTCGACTCGGTACATCCTTGGAGATCCCCAAGGGAGGTGCCCATAGCCGGTGCGAAGGAAGAAGTCGGTGAGCCCCCTTGCGCCCCTCCACCTTGACATCGCCCACACACGAAGGGTGCTCTCGACGTACACCCCGGTGGGGTAGAGCATCTCCGGCACGGTGGGGGGGAAGCGGTAGGTTGGCCCTGTGTATTGCATGGCTGCGGCGGGCTGGTTCTTGGGGCTGTTTGTGGTGAAGAAGAAGAAGGGCAAGCGCAAAATGCAGTTGGGAGAGTATGGGAGATGGATGAAGGGTGTGAGAGGAAGAGGAACATGATAGGTGGCTTAAATAGCCACCGTGGCAGTAATGGGGTCAAATGTGAACAAATTTTCCACCCACCGCGGCATCGGGAGTGTACACGCGTGGGAAACTGTAGTGTGAATCAAAATGCGAAGTTTAAGTGCTGGCCTATGTGCCGTCGGTCGGGTTAACCGGGGACGGCTCTGCGGCGTGTGCTCCTTCGCGTATGTGCACGCATGCAACGTAGGCTGAAGCGGACGCATGCATGCAACTGCATGCAACGTAGGATCGCTCGGGCGCATGCAACGGTGGAGGACAGCGCTCGGTCCAACGGGTGGGCTTCTTTACACAGCCCAACGACACGATGCATGGCAGCCCACCCTCAAGAGTAGAAAAAAAACAGGCGCAGAAAAAAACGTAAGTATTAGTATGATTTATCGACGCGAAAGCCCGAGATAATCCTTACAATGTCAAAAAGCAACAAAACTTGGCAATGATGCTAGTCATGTTGGTACAAGGTTGTTGGTCCACTTCAAGGATGTCGACAAAAACATGCTTCGAGACGGACCCTTCCCGTCCCGAAAGGCCTCCCATGAAGCAGGTTCAGAATGACACCGAATTTTGCCAGGATGTAAGTCCAATGAGATCAACACTTGTTCATGTTGGCCAATGTGGGACTGACCGTCGAAGGAGATAAAGATTGACTTGTTCATGTGGGCCCATATTTTTTTACATTTGGTGTCGATAGAACACAAAAAACAAACATGACTATATGCTTTTAGGTCTTCACCCTCCCCAATTTGTTGGCCAACTCAGCAGGTTTTGCCTTAAGATACCACCTCTTTCTGTAAGCTGCAATTGCTGTGGTTTTGGAATGCTGGTTCTCTTTCCTACAGAACGGGCATTTATAGAGACCGTTACGCCGGTACACAATCTTTGCAGCCATGAGCCACTTGAAGATTTTCTTTCTGAAAGCTTCCCTCAGCTGTAGGTAGTTCTCCCATTCTTCCAAATCTGCAATCTGGTATTAGAAGAAGAAAAATCTCATGCCAGCGAATTGTACATTATATCAAAGGCAGGTAATAGATTGTTTTTTTCTTTGTATTGGTTTCCTAAAACTTTGGTTATATGAAAGACATGCATAAAATGGAATACAAATGATCCATCCATCTAAATTTGCAAACCCTAGGACTGATAACCGTACGATTAATAAAAAAAAAGGCAAACAGTACGATTGTCTATACGAATAGCGAGGAATAACAAGAGAGGCATTTATAGGGTTAACCTCGAGAAGGCAAATTCTAGGGTTAATATCTGTAGACACTAACCGATTCGTCGTCGTTGGTGCTGTGTTGTACCAGCTGCGGCTGCGAATCGGCGGCGACGATGTCCTTGTCGACTAGTTCCTTCATGGGGTCCACATCTGCCGCACGGAGCGCACCAGCCACGCACCCTCTCCCGGCAGGTAGGATCATCCTCGCTGGCAAGAATGTGGGCTTTTTGGCGGCGGCGAGTAGTGGGCGGCGACGAAGACGTGGGTGGATAGGCAGAGGCGATCGAGCGCTGGAGGCGAGAGCGAGATTTGGGGAGTGAAAATTCAATTTGATTGCGAGAGAGAGGTCAAGGCCGCGCACAATTCATCACTTTTGAAATTTAGGTACAAACATGCACGTATACAACATCGTGCACACCCAGAGATTTGCCCGAACCAACCAATCAACCAACCAAGTAAAAGAAAAAGTGCACAATGTCGGTCCACAAACGTGGCAACATAAACCGAACACCAAAATAGTGTGTTAAAAAAACAGCAAAATAGGAGGGACGCTTTTTTGTTTTGCGCAGTACTACTAAATACTAGAAGGGAGAACTACTGAAAAAAATACTAGAAGGGACAGTTGGCACATTTAATTTCACATGGCATCTACTAGCTTTTTTGTTCATCGCTAGCTATGTTGTACCGATTAGGTAAAATGAATGGATAATTATTAAACCCTAGCTATTGTCAAGGTTTATTGGTGTGTGTCTACGTGGCCAAGTGTGCTTGCATGGTGTGGGTCCAGGTGAGTGTGATGCACGGGACGGGCCTTTGTGGTTAGGGCCCACATGAAGCGGCACCGAAGTTTGAGGAAAGTGAAGGATTGAGCCCCACACACCGTCCGCATGCCGGACTTGTTACCTCCCATTGGCTATATCCAACGTGCGATATGGCCTCGTTTACACTTACCCCGCGTGAGGGTTTATGCATGCCCCTCTCGGTGTTTGACCATACCCTTCATGGTTCATATGATGAGACCACGCCAGCCCCGTGATGCACCGCCTAGGCACAAACCGGGCGCGTTACCTCTCGGTAGCTAGATCCAAACCATGCACCCCCGCTGTTTAGACCCAAGTGGAGTAGCACCTAGACACATGACCCGCGACACTTGTGCCAGCCCCCGAACCATGCATCCCCGCCGTGTAGACTCACATGTGGACATGTGTGCATGCATGTTGTGGGTCCAGCTGAGTGCGATGCATGGGACGGGCTTTGGTTACTAGGTCTAACATCACGTGGCATCGAGATTTGAGGCAAATGAAGGAACGGGCCCCGCACTCCCTTCACAGGACGGACGCATTCCCACTCTGTGGCTGGATCCAGCATGGGATATGGCCCCAGTTGCCCACAGCCTACGTGAGGGCCTACACATGCTGCTCTCGATGTTTTAGCACACCCTCTAGGGGTCGTATGATTACACTTGCGCTAGGTCCCGTGAATTTTCGGCCCCTCAATAATTTGCATGGATTATAACGACAGATGATGAGCATCATAGCCTAGAGAACGGCGTCAAGGCCACCCCTCCCTTTGGTAGCATATGGTGCATATATGGACCAAAGAGCTTAACATGGGGCTTTCATCCCAATCATTGCTATGATTTCATGTGGCCGCCGTAGATCTTGAACTTTCGATGTTACAACCCTAGAAATGCAGTAAATGTCCCGAATATGGGAGGGAGGG
>NC_041390.1:451319953-451490941 GCF_002162155.2 Triticum dicoccoides | reverse complement strand
AGGGGGGAAGGCCACGCAATAAACGATCCCCATAATTTTATGTTTGTTTTATCTGGCAAGACAAACAAGTTTTTTAAAGTAAGGGTTTTTAGCATGTTTTAATAAGGATTTTATAATTTCACATTATAAGGTGCTTATTTTTTCCTAAAACAAATGTGTTGTAAATGCACAAAGCTCCACATTGAGCCTCTCACCATCACGTTCACGTTGAACGCACCCTAAAATGAAGGAGAGGTAGATCGAATCTCCCCATAGGGGGCAACCTCCAGCTAGTAGCTAAATATGGTTAGTTGAGAATTTCTCCCCAAGTCGTTTTTTGAGGCAAAATCACTTTCTTTTTTTCCTCCAATATTGTGGCGAAATACATGGAAGAGAAATCGTGGGAGGCACGGTGGAACGAGTGAACCTGTTTTCCCCTCCAAAAGTGCACTAGTTGCCATATTGCATGTGAACGTGTCACCTGTACAAACAATTGAATTGTTGTTTTTATTTTGTTAACAATTCCTAAATATTGAATTTCAGCATGCACCTACCCCATGTCAGTTAGGTCAAATTTGTTTTATCCAAGCTCCGCCAGCGACCGTGCAGATTCTTGTACCATGCACGTGCTGCTCCGGGCCTCTGGCGTCCGGTACCGGACAGGGGAATCTAGATGTGATGCAATACAATTCATGTTGACCCATATCATGCACCCTTAGCCAACCAAGCCAACAACATGCACTGCTAGCCACCTCGATGTAGACCATGCGGTAGTGTCCACGATGGGAAAAGATGCTCAGTTGGACATGTTTGCTGGCACTAGTGCATGATGCCCAATCTCGGTGTGTAAGACGGGTAGCCGTGTGTCGCTTTGACATGCTTGGCTTATGGAGGGAGGGACTGGTTGGAGAACTAACAAACCGAGGTGGGGTCAAGGGTGGATGGATGGTGTGGGTCAACTTGGGTAAAGGGGAACGGTTTGAGGCCATTTGAACAATGGATGCCATGGCTATGGTCATGAGCTACCTCACTTGCCTTACCACGAAATTTTTCATAAGGGGACAGTGTAAACCTAAAAATTTTGAGTTTTATTTTTGGATATCCTGTTTGTTACATTTATGGCATCATGTACACCAAATTTGGGGTTATTTTGGAGATGGTCAAAAAATCACTTCATTACAAACGGATCGTTTGGTCTCACTTAAGCGAGTTTTTCTAACAAGGTGGTTTTTTCGACCACATCCAAATCACCTGAAATTTTGTACACATGATCTTTTCATAAACATAGACAGAATTTGAAAGTTTTCCATTTTTTAGAATTTTATATAATTTATAGTGGCTCAGTGAAACTCAGGTACATACCTCTGACTTTACCCTAAGGAGACAGTGTAAACTTCATTATTGTTGAATTTTCTTTGATAATCATGTTTATTACATGGATGTGACTATGTTAAAAAAATTGGGTGATTTGGAAAATAAAAAGCCCACCAACTAACAGGAGATATCAAACCCCACGGCGTGCATGCGACTAGAAACCCGACAACCATATGGGCCAGGATGCAGGCCCGTGGGACATTGATTTCTCCTGCTAGTAGGCCCCACAAGGCATACACAGAAGTGGATAGGGAACTTGATGTTTCAGTGAGAGAGGCTCATGCAATTGGTGTCTCAGCCGCGTATATAAGTAGGTGCGTGCGCGTCTCGCTTGGCGAGGTGGGACTAAACTCCCACCACCCGTCAGTTGCGCCCGGTGCGTCTCAGCGTTGGGCCAAATTTTGTTGGGCTGTCCCAGGCGAACCTCACCCGCGTGCTGGACCACGCGTCCCTGTAGATGGTTGGGCTGGCCCATCATGTACGCATATCCTTTTTCTTTTTTGTTTTTCACATATTCTCTTTCATTTATTATTATACAGTTCTAAAACAAAGGTTGTTATAAACACACAAAACTCCTTCTTCAGCCTCTCACCATCACGTTCACGTTGAACTCACCCTAAAATCAAGGAGAGGTAGATTGAATCTCCCCACGGGGGGCAACCTCCACGGAGTAGCTAAATATGTTTACTTCAGATTTTCTTCCCAAGTCGTTTTTTGAGGGGAAAATACATTTTTATTTTTTCCTCCAATATTTGTGGCGAAATACATGGAACAAAAATCGTGAGAGGCACGGGGGCTACCTGTTTTTCCCCTCCAAAAGTGCACTTGTTGCCAAAATGCATGTGAACGTCTCATATTCCACATTTTCCTTAATACATGTTGTAAACCTGCACAAACAATTGAATTGTCGTTTTCATTTTGTTATCAATTCCTAAATCTTGAACTTCAGCATGCACCTATCCCATGGTGTCTCATCCAAGCTCCCACATCAACCACGCAGATTCTTCTACCATGCATGTGTGTTGCTCGGACGTCCGGTACAAGAGAGGGGAATCTTGATCCGATGTGATGCAATTCATGTCTATCCATAGCATGCACCGCTAGGCAACCGGGCCGACAACATGCACCGCTAGCCGCCTCGATCCAGATAATGGGCAAAGATGCTCAGTTGGACATGTTTGTTGGCACTAGTGCATGATGCGCCAATCTTGGTGTGCAAGACGTGTAGCCGTGTGTCGTTTTAACATGCTTGGCATACCGAGGGAAGGGACTCGTCGGAGATCCAACGAACCAAGGTGGGGTCAAGGGTGGATGGATGGTGTGGGTCAACTTGGCTAAAGGTTTACGGTGGGTGTCTACGTGGCAAGTGTGCATGCATGGTGTGAATCCAGCTATGTGTGATGCACTGGACAAGCCTTTTTGGACAGGGCCCACATGAAGCGCTAACGAATTTTGAGGAAAATGAAGGAATGGGCCCCACACTCCGTCTGCATGCCGAACTCGTTCCCTCCATTGGCTACATCCAGCATGCGATATGGCATGACTTCCACATAGCCCGCGTTAGGGATTATGCGTGCCGCTCTCGGTGTTTGACCACACCCTTCATGGGTCATACGACGAGACCGCGCCAGGCCCCGTGAAGCACCGCCTAGACACAAACCGGACGCGTTACCTTTAGGTATCTATATCCAAAGCACATGCAGACCCGCCGTCTAGACCCACGTGTGGAGCATCACGTAGACGTTTAGACTCATATGTGGACATGCACCCTCTTGGTAGACATTTAGACTCATGCGTTACCTCTTGGTAGCTAGATCCAAACTGGACTCACACCACTTACGCCAGTCGCTGAACCATGCATCCCCGCCGTTTAGACTCACACGTGGACATGTGTCCGTGCATGTTGTGGGTCCAGTTGAGTGCGATGCATGAGACATGCCTTGGTTACTAGGTCTAACATCACGTGGCATCGATATTTGAGGCAAATGAAGGAACGGGCCCCGCACTCCTTTCACAGGTCGGACACATTCTCTCTCGATGGCACCACACCCGGTCTGGTGAATTTTTAGCCCCTCATGAATTTGCATTGATTATAACGACAGCAGACGGGCATCATAGCCATAGAGAACGGCTTCGAGGCCACGCCTCCCGTTGGTAGCATATGGCACATATATGGACCAAAGAGCTTAACATGGGGCACTCATCCCATTCCCTGCTATGATTTCATGGTGGCCGCATAAGATCTTGAACTTTCGAGGTTACAACCTTAGAAATGCGGTAAATGGCCCGAATATGTGGGGGGGGGGGCGAGAAAGGCGACATAATTACCTACCCCCATTATTGAAGTTTGTTTTTTCTGGAAAGAAACAATTTTTTATAAATAAGGAATTTTCAGCACTTATTAATAACGATTTTATAATTTCACATTGTAAGGTGCATTTTTTTCTCTAAAACAAAGGTGTTGTAAACGCACAAAACTCCTCCTTGAGCCTCTCACCATTACCTTCACGTTGAACTCACCCAAAATGGATTTCCATCTTTTTTACGATTTTCCTTTGTTTTTGTTTTTTAGACAAAAGGATTTTGCTTTGTGTTTTTTGTATTAGTAACATAGGGTTTTACTTTGTGACTGGTAAGCGGCCTGTGGGTCTGTTTGGTTGTTTCTTTACGAACTGGACCCACGGGCCATTATTTTCTGTGTTTGACACGGATAGGGTCTGTGTCATCACCCCCATCGCCCACACACCCCCACCCTCTGACCCCCACCCTCCCCACAAACCACCCCGCCGCGACCCCGCCGCCTACTCGCCTGGCCGCTCTCGACGGTTGGAGCAGAAGAGTGTGGAGTGAGATTGGGAGGCCGTCAGCAAGCACCTAGCGACTACCGGCGACTAGTTGAAGTGAGAAACCCTAACTTGTAATCTTTGACTTCTTTGTTCCTTGTTGTGCTGCCGTTTCGGGAGTTGGATATGGTTTTCAAAGCCAGAGATTAGATAGTTAGGATTTTTAAATCGGAGGTTAGGTGGAAGGCGATGCAGAGATTGAAGGAAGTTTTCTACATCGGTGGCTAGCTGGGTATTTTTTTTAGGGTTTCGGTAGTCCAGGGTTTTCATAACAATGAACAAGTGCAGATGTGTAACACAATAGCAGCAAATTTCAGCAAATAGTCCTTTAAAAACTTTAAAAAATATTGGCCTTGTGCAGTGGCGAATCCAGGAAGAAACCAGAGGGTGGGCTCAAAACTTATAAGCTGGGCTAGTGGATTAAATTCCTTTTTAGGCCGAAATTAGGTTGGGTTTAGTAAGGCAGCCATTAACCTGTAGTCCTAGATTGCAAGTCAACTAAACATTTCTCAGAATAATACTTACTGCAGTGTTTTTTTGCAGAATATGAAATTTTGATCAAAATATTTGTATCTTTGTAGGGAAATAACAATAAACTCTTAATTCTGTTGCCCAAATTAGTTCATAGTTTAAAGATTATAAATGTGAGGGCGTACAATATATCAGAGTTTTTAGGAATTATTTTAGTCTTTATTTTGTGTGGTTATGTAGTACCAGGAAAAAGTGAAGTAAGTTCATTTTCTCCAACATGACAGACAAGTGGCTAATTGAGTTGGTTACCCTGACGATCCTTCGTCCGTCCAGAACAAATTTTCTTTTCTTTTTCAAGGACCATATTGTTGGATGCGGATGTATGTAGATGGGCTGTATGTTGAAGGTGTGCGTGTGTACATTTGGGTGGGAAAGTAACAACAGTAGTAGGATTTATGTTTTCATAGGACTTTTCTTAGAGATTACTGCTCAGTCTCAGACACTACCTCAGTTGTGCTGCAGAGGAGGAGGGGCCAATGCCGCGCGTTGACGCTCGGGTGAGCCCATGCTGCCGGTCGACGATGAAGAGAAGGACATGTCTGAACAAGCTGTGGTGCGGCGGGCACGCGCTGCGTTGCGGGGTTATGAGGAGTGGAGGGCGAGCCACCCGCTCAGTTCAAGTGTATGATTGTTGATTACTGATGCAGTATCTTCGTTGATTATACTGTATGATTATTGCCTACTGTGTTTACATGCATAAGCCCTTTTCTTAAATTCTCATCCTTTGCTTTTCTTCATTTTATTTTGTTTACACAGGTGGTGTGCATAACCTATCAACAGGACTGCAACAGGCCCAATGAAGATGGGTTGACATTTACCATCAGGCTAGATGAGGACACTTCAGCTCTGGTATAAATAATCATGTTAATTTTACTTGTACTATGTTTGTTCCCCTCTACTTTGAAGATTAACAATATGTAGGAAATAAATAGCAATTAAATTCTACATCTACAGATCATGCCATGCTACGGAATGCACCAATTCAGCACCATCCCAGACAGTTCATTGCTTTTTCAAGCGAGAGGAAGCCGCATGTATGATTTTGGCGTGTACAAAGGGAATTCAAGGGCGATCATCTGTGGTGAAAACTGGTGCAGGTTTGTTGAAGACTTTGACCTGCGAGAAGGCGACCTTGTCTCCTTCGATTTGACTGAAGACATTCCTATGGTGCACTGCTGCAACCTGCCAAGTACATGCAATCAAAACGAAGAGCGTAAAGATCCTCTAGAATTAGCTGTCATAACGAAGGGAATTAATCTTACGAAGCAAGAGGAGCGTAACCTACATGACCTTTTGGCGATGAAGAAAGGTTATATAGGTGCATTTTTTGTCCACCACTTCACCAAGTCGAACATAGGAGGAAAGACGATGGTATGTTTTTGGTGTACTAGTATTTTCTATTTTGTATGCAATTTTCTTTGTTTTTTCATGGAGAGAAAGTTTAATGATATGCTATTGTAGCTAAAACCAGTGAATACACTGATGTGTGTTTTTGCATATCCTTTTGTTTCCCATAACTGAAGATCCTTATGTAATATATGTAGATGTAGCTGAAGATCCTTTTGTTTACTGCTCCTTCACATATTTGATAATTTTTCTTCCTATGACGGTGCATACAGAGATTACCGGTGAAAGTTGTCGATGCCCTGAAGACCCCAGGAGATGGGGAGATACCGGGAGATGGGCTTGCTGGCATTCGGCTGTGCAAGGACAGTTTGATGTCGGTCAAGTACCACAAGTGTGATGATGGCCGCATCATCTTCGGCAAGGGATGGAGTGATTTTGTTGACAGTGAAGAGCTTAAGGTTCATAAAGCCGTTCTTTTCGGTTTCAAGACCACCACCCGTGAAGATCTTCAGATCGAGGTGGTTATGAACATGCTGACGGAGGAGTCACAAATGTAGCACGACAACGCAAGAGTGTCCTTTACACTAGGTATAGTGCGAAAACTATTTTGATAGCAGTTATGCATCTATGGGGTTACGTCTTCATTATGTCTTGGGTGATGATGACTATGAGGGGAGGACATGTTGCAGTTAGAGTAAATGCTAGGATTCGGCCCTATTTAGGACTCAAAATAGGTCTTTCACAGGTGGTTGCTTTATTGGCTGCTGTTTCCCTGGCTATAATCATGAACGATGGTAATGCAAATGGAATCGTTAAGGGGGTTTTATTAATATTTTAAATCATGGAGTTAAGATGGTAGAACTACCTATGAGTGTTTGCGTAGGAGATGCGGGAAGGGCATCAGTTGTGTTCTTGACTCTTTGGCAATGCAGGAATAATGTGAGATTACAAAATAAATGGTATAGTGACCTTATGATTCTTGTTTAGCTAATTTGCTTGTGGATCATGGGATGGTCTATATTGCAGATGAAGGTGGTAAACAAAGAGGTGCTGATGGTCTATATGCGCACGCTAGAGCATGTAGCAGGTGAATTGTACAATTCATCGCAAGTGTGGAGTCACAGGGTACTGCGGTGTCGCCTGCGCATCTCTGTCGTAGTTTTATTTTTTGGACCTTCATGTTAAGTCTGGCTGGGCTTGCTACCATGTATGATTTGTGCTGCTAGTTGATTACTTTAGTTTCTAGCTGTAGTTTGTATCAGGGGCTTGAAAGACCATGTGTTTTCTATTAATGGAAAATCAGAGGGGGTGACCCTTCTTTTGATTAAAAAAATGAACTTTCTCTATGCAATTAAAAAAATAAAATTTCTCTATTCAAACCCAGTTGAGAACAATATTCATTATAAATCTGAAATAATCTTTTGGAAAAAATGGCTATTGCATTCTGTGTATTCATTATAAATCTAAAATAATCTTTTGGTAAAAATGGCTATTGCATTCTGTATCATAGCTAGCGAAACCGAAACAAAATAAACGTCTTAAGTATAATATCTCGTGAACGTGGATCAAATTAGGCAAGACAGCTAGAATAAAGGATGACTCAACTCACAAGAAATTTGAACTTATGACTTACTAGCAGTATAATAAAGTTTACAGACTATCAACTAGATAAATAGAAGAAACATTTTATGTTGATTCATTCTTCCTTCCGGACTTCTTTGACCGCCTGGATGGTTTGGCGAGATGCTGGCGCTAACTCTCGAACCCCTTCTGGAAGTTCACCAACCGCCTGTATACGTCGTAGGTGGCATACGCATCCATGGAAGCATAATAGATGTTCTTCAAGGGCAAGGGTGCTTCTGCCCATATATGGTGGTCATCTTCTGTGAGAACGTCCTTCATCTTGTTGTAGCTGTGGTGGATGATGCAACCAGCGTAGTCAGCCAAGCCATACTTTGGCTTAATCGTCACTGGATCAGGCACTCTCCACATATTCTGGATATCCACAAAGTTTTGTACCACTAGACCAACATGCTTGAGTTTTTTTCTTGTCATTCTCGATGTCCACCCCAACAAAGGTGTACTCCTCGTCGAGCAGGAAGGTGGCAAGCAGGCCGCAGTGCTCATCAGCAACGCTTATTTGGTACACGAGGACGTAGATGCCAATGCATAACTGGACCACGGACGCCATCTGTTTCGGACAACGAGGCCAGGTGTACGCCACATCCAGTGCAACTATCTTCTGGTCGTCGTTCCGCAGCCAGTATTTGAATCTGCCAATACAGTACTCAACACAGCTAGCCTTGTTCGTGTACTTCACACAAATTTCGGTATTTCCATCTGCCCTAGCATCATAATCATTCTCGAACGCCATGCTGAAGGACTGTAATTGATGAAACCAGTATAAGACATGAAGCATGACAATAACATGATAACAATAAGCCGAGATGAATATGACAACAGATAGTATAGGAATTCTGGCGCTATTGAAAGTTTATGTAAACAAGTGCATGAACAATTTAAACTAAACAAGTAGTCCCTCTGTAAAGAAATCACTAAAGCAGTGAACCAAAATTTGTTATATTTCCTTGCAGAGGGAGTATATGCGAATTAACAATACAAATTTACGCTCTTGAAATATTTATCTAAACAACTGCATCAACAATCAAGAATAAACATGTATCTATGAATTGTTCATCACCCATGCAGATGAAATTGTGTGTACAAACTAAAGAAGCAGGAGAAAAACAAGAAATTGACAAGACAACGGACTAGATGTTGCATGCAGATGAATCTGTGTGCAAAATTCTCATAAGGCAACACACTACATGTTGCAGGCAGATGAATCTGTGCGCACAAAATAAAGAAGCAGGAGAACAAGAAATTGACAAGAAGAAGGCCATCGTATGTGCTGCTACTGGAGAACTACTAACAAAATTGACAGGAAGGAGAACTCACCGTTCCATAAGCCAGATTGTTGGGAGAGTGGGCGACGCAGAGGAAGAGGGAACCGAGAGGACGCAGAGGCAGAGGAACCGTTTTTGGAGAATCATGGCAGTGAGGACGAAGCGCCCTCGCGCATGCCCGTCCTAAATAATTGGGACGGGGCTCGTCCCGCCTGCTGGAGTCCTCGCTTCCTTTGTCATGTTCACATTTAAAATGGGCTCACCCATAGGCCCGTATAAGAAAGCACAAGAAGCCCAAACGCTTCACGGTTGAGATTACTGATCTAAACTTGCTAAAAAATTCTCAAAATAAAAATATAGCTAAAAAACTTTACGTGATCTAAAACTACCTCTTCGTGAGATCCCAAATTCCCAATATTTCCTTGTGGTGGGTTGTTAGAGAATCCCCTACACATAAACATTACGTGATCTAAAACTACCTCTTCGTGAGATCCCAAATTCCCAATATTTCCTTGTGATCGGTTGGTAGAGAATCCCTTATAAATACGAAGCTTTTCACGACATAGATCATATACTTCCACCCCACGCCTCCCACCCCACGCCGCCCATACCTAGCCTTCCATGACTACACCAAATTACCACCCCACGCCGCCCAATGTAGCTCCCAGGTCGGTGAAGCCGACGGAGCCATCATCTTCAAAGCCTGCATCGGCGAATCCTGAGATGAAAGACAAGGACACATCAGAGAAGCCGACGAAAGAGAAGGGCACGTCGGAGAAGCTGACGAATCAAAAGATGAAAGCGAACGGCAATGGAGCCGGTCGCCATCGAGAGAATCCTCCGGTAACGATCGAGATCCTTATATTGTGTATACACCCTCCTTCCCAAGTCTGCATGCAATCCCATTATTTACGGCGCACTTCTTTTTGATCTCGTTTAGTTACAGCCATAACGAACTATCCCTATTTTACCGAAGGGAGATTGGTGTGTCTAGAAAGGCTTGCACGAATCTTAGCATAAAATCAATGACATAGGACTTAGATAAGCAATACTTAGAGCACATCTACATGTGCTTGAGCAAAACTTAAGGGAGATCGTGGATACCTTCCTCTCTTAGTTTTTAGTCGTGAATGCCTCTCTTTGTAATGAAACTTGCGCTAATTTTCATGCTGGAAAGTTCTACATGCAATGATATGGAAAGGAAGGACTAGTAATTCAACTTTGTTTAAAACCAGCAACCGAATCAACAAAATAATCGTAGTACTCCTAAATGCCTGATCAAATACGCAGTAGATAGAATACAAAGTAGTTTTGTACGTAAGTTGCACGCCTCACTTATTTGGCATTGAGAACATCAAATGTATGTACTATATTAAATTTTAGGTTGACGAGAAATAAAGGAGAAAACTAAAGAGAAAGATGGACAGTAGGATCACATGTTACATTCCTAGTATGGTGATTATCTATAAACTATTGATCTTGTGATCATGTATGCAATTATTTTCGTAAGCGTGACGCCTGAAACTTTATTAGTGTACACAGAACAAAGTCTGCTCTTTGTACTAAAAATCTATACTATTATCAGTCAATTTGCGGACAGAGATAGCTTGTTTTTCTATGTCTGGTGTTCATTATATGGCCTAGAAGCTCTATAATTTCATGCATCAATGTAGAGCACAATTTTGATATTGGCATAGATTACATCTAGTCGGTTCTATGCGTGTTTAAATGAATACAATACAGAATCTAATCATACTATTTGTACATTCAGGGAACTCAGGTTGCTTCATTGCTGCAATACGAGAAGTTCATAAAAGATTTAAACGCACAGCAACTGACGTACATCAAGTTGATTGGACTGGGTGGACTTCTCAAGACTCCTGGCATGAGAATGAGACGTCTACTGTGCCATGCCATTGCTTATTCATATGATGCAGAGCAGGATGCCTTTATAATTAATGGGAGACCATGTAGGATCACACTAAAAGATGTGGAGCATATAACAGGCCTGCCCTGCATGGGGAAGAATCACGTCTCTTCAAATCACAACGATACTTTGGAGTTGTGGAAGGAACTGAAAGTCCCCAATGACACAAAAGTAACTTTGAAAGGATTGCTAGCCAAGATGAAAGGCAACAGCACACCTAATTTTGTCAGGCCATTTGTCTTGTACACCATAGGCAAATATGTATGCCCGACAACACAACAGTATGTGGACAACAGATACCTTGGGATTGTTAGAAATGTTGAGACAATAAAGAGCACCAATTTTGGACGGCTTACACTTGACCATCTTATGACTAGCGTCAGGAAATTTGTAAATGGTGGAGCAAATCTGGAGGGCAACCTACCATTGCTGCAAGTAATACAATCATTATTAACATACAATACATTTAATTTTATGGAAAATTTTCTAAGCTGTTTTTGTTGTAATGCAGACGCGGTACTACGAGAAGTGGAGGGTGCACCAATTGGACTCTACCATCTCATATGCATCAAGGTTAAGGCTGCTGATCCAAAACTGGAGTGACGAGAAGGCACAGAAGGTTGACAACATAATCAACAAAAATTATATAGGGGTTGGAGAGGTAAAGTGTTAGTACTGTGTGCCTGGATTATCTACCATATGTTTTGAATGATACTAACGACACTAACATACAGTATGTCGATGACCTGCTGCGGCCTTTCAATCCGCCACCAGTTGGGACGCCGGTCAAACCAAAGACTGATGGTCAGGTAAATGATGAACATCAGCCACAAATATATATTGTAACTTTGCAAGTACAATCAAAGTCATATGCTTCTAACTGCTTGTAATTTGCAGGATAAGGCACTCATGGGCCGTGTATTGGCTGATGTGAAAGAAGTTGCCTCCATTGTGTGGGAAGCCAGTGCACAACAATTTGATAGGATGAGCACCCTTGAAAAAAATGGACGAGTGCCTTAGGCGTACACTTGCGAACGGCAGACGCACGGACGACCTCATCACAGATTTCAATGTAAGTATACCATTATGAGTTTCTATAAATATTTTTACTATCAATACTCTCCACACTAACACATTTGTTTTAAAGAACCACCGCTATGGAATATTTGATGCTGATCGCCCAGGAGTAGAGGACATACAGCTATCTGTCCTGGGAGTACCTGCGGACCCAATGGAGGTCCCAGGAGAGAATACTACTCACCAGCAAAAACAAAAAAAGACACGGAGGTTATTGCCAAAGGCATTTCTGCGAAGGGAATACAAAAAGATAACATGGATGCCCCCATGAAGAACGTAGCTAAAGATTTGCAGCCTGCTCCTAGTTTGCAATCGCGAAAGCATTCAAAAACCACCACAAGCCTTGAAGCTTTCATGGTGATACACATTTCACATCTAACTGATTTTGTTTTAAGTTAATGAAGATTCGTAGCTAA
Organism: Triticum dicoccoides; assembly: GCF_002162155.2. Taxonomy (NCBI): domain Eukaryota; kingdom Viridiplantae; phylum Streptophyta; class Magnoliopsida; order Poales; family Poaceae; genus Triticum; species Triticum dicoccoides. Next base: position 451,478,541 of record NC_041390.1, on the reverse strand, counting down.
CAAGTGCTTTATTTCGAATCACAGGATCCTCTGAATTTGAGGCACAATGAGAATGTGCGAAAGGCTGAAGAAAGAAGAGATCAAGATGATGAAGATGTCAGTATCGAGGTGGGGGGAGAGGCAGGTACCAAAAGCAAACACCGGCCTGCCAAGGCTAAGGCAATAAGGGAGCCGGAAGAGACACATGTCTTCCCAGTTGATGAGGACAACTATGATGATTCTTTAGCAAAGCAGCGACAAGATAGCCTGGTTGATTCCATGCTACCAACTCGTACGAGCATCTGGAAAAGATTGGCATCTTCATTATTGTGCAATGAAGATTTTGTTCTGTACGATAGTGATAAGAAGAGAAAGAGAAACAGGACTCCATCGGAGTCTACCAACGATTCCAAGGACACAAAGAATACAAAGAGGAAAAACCGTGCAAGCATTTTTAAAGATACAGACACAGGTGCTTCGAGGCTGGAGACCGACCTTGACAAGTTTCGACAGAATCACGTGGCCGAAATTGTCAACACCTCAGATCTTGATAAACAATTGTTGGTAATTGATGACATTGTTCTGCTACAGAAGCATTTGCAATGCCTCACCTGACCGATGGAGTTTTAGATGACAAACGGTTGGGTGATGAAGTAAGATATTTGCTAAATTATTTTATCAATTTTCTTTTGCACAGTACAATTAACTTGAATTTTGTTTTAGTTGGTTGATGTTGTGATTTAGATCATGCGTCATGATCATCCTGAGGACATAAGGGACGGGCAACTAGTTTACATTGAGAGGGTGACCGGCGTCGCTATGCTCGAAAGAGATGGTAAGGTAGAGAACTGCCACGAGGCCGCTTTGGCGGGTAGTCATGGAACAACAAAAGGAGACAACTACCTCAGACATGATCTGGTACCATCTAACCATGACATAAACACATTTATTTTTGTAATCATTATGCATGTTGATGTAATCATCTTTGCTGTCCAGGTTTTTATACCTACGAACATGGCGAACACCCACTGGTTCCTTGTGGTCGTAAACCCCAGAAGGAGGGAGATTCAGATTCTTGATTCACTTTTCAGCTACGTAGTAACACAAGTGGTTCACGTGGTGAGATTTTAAACGTCTTTCAATATAACACAACATTTAACATCATACCTAACCTTGAACTGTGAGCAACTTCTCATACCATGGACTTTGGCAGATACGTGGGGTGGAAGCACATCTGAGAGCATCGCTGCGAATCAATGGACCACAAAGCCATGCATGGCAAGACATTAACGTGACCCAATGGACAGTAAAGCATGTTCCTGTGCCAAGACAAGATGACACGTCAGTCAACAGTATTAGCTTCTCAATATGTTTTGAATTTTTAATACATGAAATGGTGCTAACAGAATTAATTGTTGTAGTTCTTCTTGTGCACTCTACATGCTGAAGAACATCGAATTCTTTACGGGAGAAGATCTTACGCTGCGTTATGACCAATTACATAGAGTAACACCTAAAATTCTGTCAATTTTGTAAACATATGGAACGATACTAACATATCCTCCCATGCAGGCATACATTGACAATTATAGAAGAGAGCTGCATGTTGCCCTTCTTACTTTGCCCTACAACAAATTGAAGTCCATGAAAAGGCTGAAGATGTACATTGCTAGCCTATCGGATGCAGCTGCGATTGAAGATCATGAAGATGCAAGCAGTTAGTCCAGCAGTGGTTGATTCTTAGATCTGGAGTGTACACTTGGTTATGAAGCGGTAGAGTAGGGTGTGGTTTGGTTTTAGTCCCGAAGAAGGTTTCCTAGCCATGTTCATAGTCCAGTGCGGATTAATCAAGTTGTAATATTTCACAGTACTGGTTCCAAATACTATTCTTGAAATAAATTTGGTCTGCATGGGAGATGCTGAAACATATATTTGCTTTTTACAACCAGAACTTTTGAAACTTTTTTTAACATTGGTAGTTAGAAGTTTCAGAAAAATTTCAGTTAGTGCTGAAATATTTTGGCTGACAGGCAAATATTGCAGTGAGTTCTTAAATGAATGAAGTTCAGTTATTTCATCAAAATATCACCGAAGTGAAAACCATGGTGTCGTGCCATCTTGATCAGCAACAGAAATGATTCAGCGTTATTAACAAAATTTGGTCTCACAGATACCAGGAAAAAAGGTATGATTTTGAACATGCAAGATCGGATGGGCAATAAAATAACTTCACAAGAGAGCCAAATACTATTCTTGAAGAAGGTTTCCTAGCCATGTTCATAGTCCAGTGCGGATTAATCAAGTTGTAATATTTCACAGTACTGGTTCCAAATACTATTCTTGAAATAAATTTGGTCTGCATGTGAGACGCTGAAACATATATTTGCTTTTTTCAACCAGAACTTTTGAAGCTTAGGAAGGTTAACTAAATTCTTAAATTTATATTTAAGTGTCGTCGGAGTCTGGACAAGATTCAGAACAATTACATCGCTAGTTAGAAGTTTCGGAATTTTTTAAACATCGCTAGGTAGAAGTTTTGGAATTCTTTTAACATCGCTAGTTAGAAGTTTCAGAAAAATTTCAGCGAGTGCTGAAATATTTTGGCATCGCTAGTTAGAAGGTTCAGATTTTTTTAACATCACTAGTTAGAAGTTTCAGAAAAAATTTCAGCGAGTGTTGAAATATTTTGGCCGAAATAGTGAGGCTGAAATATTTTGGCTGATTTTCAAAGAAACAGGAATGATATCTTTTTGGTGGTCGTGATTCTCAGGAGACCTACGTGTTGTTACGCAACTTACGTTGGTTTTTTTAAACCATAACTTACCTTTGCTAAACTCTCCACGCCCCCCCTAATATTCAACCAGGTGGGTCCCCTCCCTTGATTTCCTCCAACCAAAGAAACCTATACGTAGATGTATGTCCGGGTTGTTATGATCCCTATAAATAGGGATCCTTTGAAACCTCGTAGATCATAGTTCGTCCTTCTGCGCCACCCAAACCAGCAAGACAGAAGGACAGAGCAACCCAGGAATCCAGCAAGACCGAATGACGGAGCCAAACATGGATCCTCTGGTAACTCCCCATGATCTCAACCGCTGCTATTTTTCGTGCCACGATCTTCCTCGCATGATCTCTTGCTGCGACCCCACTCGTTGTTTGCATATTCATGTAACTCTGTACGTTTTTAAACAAATTAAGTTGGGGGCGTTAGGGGAGGGCGCTAGGATTTGTTTCCTACCAGATTGGCAGTTCATTAATTAATTCCAGGCTAAATCTTAGTGTCTGGTCTTGTCGATGCCAATTAGTGCAGCAGGCGCTTGCCTTCTTTTTTTCCTTCCGCACGAGTCATGGAAGGCATCGATGGCCCATGTTTTAGTTCCATACTACTGACCATGATTAGCGCCTAGAGTTGAGGAGACCACGGTTGGATAGTTTTTTATTTTCCAATGTTTATTTTATTTCACATAAGTGCCTTGCAATGGAGATTACCTTAGATGACCGTTCAAACGTAACCAAGCTGAATCACATGATAGTATTTGCACATACATGGAACTCAGCATGCTTGTACCTCATGCAGTAGCATAGAGCACAATTTTTATGTTGGTATATATAAGCTGTATTCGTCTGTATGAGTGTTTAAATTGTATACCATGCTGAATCTAATCACACTTGCACATCCATTGAACCCAGGATGCTTCTTTGCCGCCATATGAGGAGTTCATAAACGGATTAAACACACAGCAAAGGATGTACATCCAGTTGATAGGACTGGGTGGACTTCTCAAGTCACCTAGCATCAAAATTAGACGTGTACTCTGCCTGGCCATCGCTAATTCATATGATGCAGAGCAGCATGCCTTTATCATCAATGAGAGACCATGTAGGATCACACTCGAAGATGTAGCGCATATAACAGGCATGCCCTGCCATGGGAAGAAGCATGTCCCTTCAAATCGTGATGATAATATGGAGTTGTGGAAGAAACTGAAAGACCGTAATGACACCAAAATAACTTTCAAAGGATTGCTAGCCAAGATGAAAGTCGACAACACACCAAATTTTGTCAGGCCATTTTGTACACCATAGGCAAATATGTATGCCGAACAAAAGAGGAGTATGTGGATAACAAATATATTGGGATTGCTAGAAACGTTGAGACGATAAAGGGCACAAATCTTGGACAGCTAATGCTTGACTATCTTATGGATAGCGTGAAGAATTTTGTAAATGGTGAGGCAATTCTGGAGGGGAATCTACCACTGCTGCAGGTAATTCGTAGTAGTACAATTATTAGTTACCTAACATACATTACATAATGTACGGGAATGTTTGTAAACTGCTTTTGTTATCATGCAGACATGGTACTACGAGAAGTTCAGAGTGCACCAATTGGACTCTAGCATCTCGTATGAATCAAGGTTAAGGCCGCTGATCCAGAACTGGAGCGAGGAGAAGGCAAAAAAGGTTGACAATATAATCCAGAATAATTATCTGGGAGTTGGAGAGGTAAAATGTCAGCACATTGCCTAGATTATGTAACATATATATTTTCTAAATCATACTGACGACACTAAACTGTAGTATATTGAGGACCTGATGAGGCCTTTCATTCCAGCACGAGATGGTATGCTGGCCAAACCGAAGACTGGCGCTCAGGTAAATGAGTTACATAAGGCACAAATATATATTGTAACATTCCAACTAGTTTGAAGTTATATGATTCTAACTGTTTCAAAGTCTCAGATTAAGGTACTCGTCGGACATGTATTGACTGATTTGCAAGAAGTTGCCTCCCTCGTGCGGGAGTCCGGTACAGAACAAAACCATAGGATGTGCACCCTTGAAAAGAAAATGGATGAGTGCCTTAGGCGTACCCGTACAAATGGCAAGCTCACGGAGGACCTCATCAAAGAATTGAAGGTAAGCCTAGAATTATGCGATTAGTATATACAATTGGAAATTTACGTGTACAAGTTTATTTCTAATTTAGTTTACTATCAAAACACCCCAGACTAACATGTATTTTTTAAAGAAAAAACACGATGGAATATTTCCAGGAGTGGACGACATACATCTATCTGACCTTGGGGCACCTTCACACCCAATGGAGGCCTCTGTTGAGAATGCTGAGCAGGCTTCTAACCAGGGGAAACAAAAGGATGTCACGGAGGTCGATGCTAAGCACGATTGTAAGTAGGGAATAAAAAATGATGAAATGGAGCCCCCCATGAAGAACCTTGATGAAGATTTTGACGTACGCATGTTAACTTAATTATGAAACAATCATTGTCGTTTCAGAAATAACATTTGATCTTCCACGTACAGGATGAAGCATTCGAAAGAGCTGCTGCAAATATCAAACATGATCTCAGTGGTACTCATAAGCTTTTGAAAGAGGTGGATGATATCCAGGGAGCTCCTAGTTTTGATAACCAAATGCATTCCAAATCCACCACAAGCCTTGAAGATTTCCAGGTGATGCACATTTTACCTATAATTGAGCAAGAATCTGCTAAAGGCTAACATACGGTTTATTTCGTCTGACAAAATCCGTTCAACAGACGGAGTAAGAAGCACTCTGTGAAGGCTACGGGATCGCGAGATCCTGAAGAGCCCCGTGCCTTCACAGATGATGACAGCCATGATGAATCCTTTGAAAAGCAGCAACAAGTAAGTGTGGTTGGATCGACGCCACCAAATCATGGGGGCAAAAAGAAAAGGGTGGTATTGCAATTATTTAAGGATGACGAGTATGCTTCGTACGACACTGAGAAGAAAAAAAGAAAAAAAAGACTCCATCAGAGTGTACAAATGATTCCAAGGACACGAACAGTAAAAAGAGGAAAATCGGCTCTAGCAACTTAAAAAAGAGGTCAGAAGTTCCTGAAACCCAAAGGGACCAGCTAGACGTGGTTCGACAGGATTTCGTGGCGTCACTGATCAACACTACAAATCGTGAAAAACAAATGGTGTTAGTTGATGACATTGTCGTGCTATCAAAGCATTTGCAATGCCTCACCCATAAAGATGAATCTGAAGATAGCGTATGGTTGGGTGACGAAGTAAGATAGCATTTCACAAATTTGTTTATGAAGTTTCATTTTTGTACAATACAATTAACTTGATTATTGTTGTAGGTGGTTGATGCTGCGATCCAGCTCATGCGTAATAATCAACCAATTGACACAAGGGACGGCTAACCGGTTAACATTGAGAGGGTGGCCGGCGTCGCTAAGCTCAAAAGAGATGGTAGGATAGAGGAGTGCTACGAGGACGCTTTGGCAGGCATTCCTGGAACAACACAAGGAACAACCTACCTGAAACATGATATGGTATATTAAGCTGACGTAGAACAGATTTTTTATTACTATGCACGTTGATCTAATTATCTGTGCACTCCAGGTTTTCCTACCTACGAAAAGTTTATACACCCACTGGTTCCTTGTGGTCGTAAACCCCATAAGGAAGGAGATTCAGGTTCTTGATTCACTTTTCCACTGTATGATACCCAAAGAAGTAAATAACGTGGTGAGAATTTCAACATATTTAATTATAAGAAAGGATTTAACATCGTATGTAAGTATTAGTCGTAGGCAACTTCTCATCCCATTGGGCTTGCAGGTACGTGGGATGGAAGCACATCTGAGAGCAGCGATGTGAGTCAATGGGATTGAAAGCAATGCATGGGAAGACATTAACGTGACGCAATGGCCAGTACGGAATATTAATGTGCCAAAATCCGATGAGATGTCAGTCAACAATATTAGCTTTTGTTTTTGTTTTAGATTGTTAATATCTGAAATGCTGATCTAACAACATAAAATGTTGCAGTTCTTGTAGTGCACTGTACATGCTAAAGAACATCAAATTATTTATGGGAGTAAAACTAAGGTTGCAATATGACGAAGTACGTAAAGTAACACCTAAAATTTTGTCATTTTCTGAAACATATGGAACGATACTAACATATCCTCGCATGGAGGCCTACATCGACAAATTCCGAAGAGAGCTACCTGTTGTGCTTGTCGATTCACCCTACAACAAAACGAAATACGGGACTAGGTTCAGGCAGTACCATGCTAGGCAATCGGATGCAGCTGCGGTTGAAGATGGCGAGGATGCAAGTAGTTAGTCCAGCATTGTGGTTCATTCTTACATGTGGAGTGTACACTTGGCCATAAAGCGATAGAGTAAGGTGTGGTTGGGTTTTAGTCCCGAAGAAGGTTTCCTAGCCGTGTTATTAGTCCATTGCACATGAGTCAAGTTGTAAAACTTCAATAATATTGGTTACTATATTTTGCTTGAAATAAATTTGGTCTCTACGGGATCTCGTAGAAATCTATATTTGCTTTTTCTACCATGTGACAATAATGGTGCCTGGGGCAACCCTAGAAGAATAATGGATTATGATATGTCTATTTTCATACGAGAGAAAAATTTATTAAAGCATGAGCATAGCCTCACAACAGAAGTCAAAAATACTGCCTGATTCAACACGCAATCCCAGCTATGTCTTGTAGGCAGGCCACAAAGCCAAAAAAATAGAGCATAGGATAACAAGAGTGAAAGCACGTACCATAGGGGGCCTCTGCAGGTGCTGCAACACTGAATTGAAGCGATCACCTTCAGGAGCACAGTGGTGTGGACATGGTACATCCATCCTGCCTCACGGAATCACATAGCATGTTCTGTCATAGCCCTGCAAAATAGAGGAAAAATTACTACTTGTACTAACCTTGTCAAGTGTGTGCATGTAACAAATGTTGGACATAACTAAACACGAAAGAATGAAATGCAACATATGGAAGAATCGAATGCTCATTCCTTTCTCTCTGCTTTTTGCGAGGACCATTACTCTCCCTTTAACAAGGCTAAAACATCATAATAAGACTTAACAACAATCTTGAAAAGGTGGATATCCCATGTGAATCTAATTTTTCATATAAAGCACATGCCAAGTCTGTTGATCCCAGTCCAGCAATTGCACAAGAAGAAGCGAGCATCATAAATATTGAGCAACATAAGCTATGAATTGTTTATAGTACATTCCAAAATTAATAGCTTATCATCTCCATTGATCTCCAAATCTCACCTATCAGCCAAATTGAAAGAATACATGTTGAATGCAACGATTGAACGTTCGTAGATCAAGCAGTCGGGGGTGGACGAATGGGGCTGGCCGTCGAGGTCGGTGGCCGGCTTCATCTAGTCCCGCAGAACATGATCCATACCCAACCACCTTGCCATAAGACGAGATGCATGGCCAGATAGAAGCTGCAACCATGGCTGAGAAATGATATGTAGAGGACGCAAACAACCAATTGGGGTGTGGGAAAGAGGTTGCATATAACCTTGTGGCTATAGGCACCCGCATGGAGAACTGGGAGGTGGGATGGCGCCGACTCTTCGCCGGCGGCCGCCGCGGGGAGGGCAGTGGGCCTCCTCTCGTGTTCGTTGAAAATGCGGTGCGAGATCGCGAGGGAATTGGGGTGGAGGAAGGGATGGGCCGCGACGCGCGGCTAGATCTTGCCGGCGACGAGGGAGGGAGAGGCCGCGACGAGCAGCTAGATCCTGCCGGCGACGAGGAAGGGAGGGGCCGCGACGAGCGGCTAGATCCTGCCGGTGAGGATCAAAACCGTAGCGGCAGCGAGGCATAAACCCTAGCGAACGGGATAAATATCAAACTGAAAATAGCCCTCAAATTCATACCGAGAATACCCTCGAAATATTTGGGAGGGAAAAACAGATCAGTTCGAAATATATTTTCTCCCGAAAATGCCCCTCGGGGTGTGATATAATACACGTGACATCGGTGTATTGCATCGGATCTGGACCATCGATTTCGCTCCGACGGACGGTCCATATCGTCCGGATGCACTGTAAAATGACTCTTGAACTAAGCGGATCACAGATGGCCGATGTGAGTGAAAGACGCACCCATTGAGGTGCTTTGAGAGACCGCGGGAGGAGGCTCCCTTGCGAGTTGCGGACAGAGCATGCTTACAGGTCGCTCATGATCAATCCTATAATGACAGTTGTGGCGAGGTGGGTTAGCGGTGGAGCAGCACCAAGAAATGGTCTTATGCCAAACATGGATGGTGAAAGAGTAACCGGCGAGAATGTGTTGTATGTCCTTGGTATCCTGGCCGTAGAGGACGCAACAATCCACACGTGGTAGCCCCAGCACGCAAGGTGGCCCATGTCCAACACATGTTATGAATGCCAAGCCAGATGAAGACCTTGATACATAGCAGGGCCATGTCTTCCACGTAAGCCGTCAATACGGTGCCAAAGTAGACTAGTCAGAGAGTTGCCTAGAGGATCTCCAACACCATTCCATCTTGTCCGGGGAGACATAGAGTGTGGTGTGTTGGAGTAGGCATCACAACTCAGTGTACCCAACCATCGCCTCAGAGCCAAGTGCACCTGGATGTCCTGCACCCAGGAGGGTGTAATCCCTCCTGCATTATTCGAGATTCGGCTGGACAAGGGCAAGGAGGAGGGGATCCATCTCCGAGTGGACTTCCCCTCAATCTAGTGGTCGGTCGAGCAAAGGCATGAGTTGCCATCCTCCAAAGAGCAGTGGGTGAAATTACAGAAGATGGCATGGATCTCATGATCGCGTGGAAGGTGTGTAAGCCACTACGGGTGAGTCCTCTGAAGCCACAACCCATGGGCCCGATGATCGGTACCAGAGCATTGCAGGTCTATAATGCCTAGCCCACTGAGGAAGGCCGGACAAAAAAACCTGCTGCTAGTTGATGAGGTACTGGTGAAAGGGTTTTGAGGTGGACTAGGGGGGGGGGGTGACTAGGAGACTAATATTTAGCTTAACTTACAATTTAAAGGTCAACTGCAGATAAAAGTAAGTCCTTTGAGTCACCCCCAACGGATGACTCTCAAATCGCTCAGGATTGATCTTGAAGGTGATCATCAAACCTTCACCAACTTCTGAGAGCACACCACAAGCAAGGAACCTTGTGGGCCCTGACTCCTACCACTAGAAGTCCAAAACTCGAAGAGTAATAAGTGTTAGTGATGAACAAGAGTGGGGAACACGAATTTGTTTGGTGGCAATGTAGATCGGGCCATCCTCTTTCAATCCTCAAAATTTGGTTGAGTTTGAGTGGAGGGATTTGGAGGAATCGAGCTTTCGAGTGGTGGCAATGGTATAGAGTATGCTATACCCTTGGGCCACCAACTAGATACATTACATGTGTGTTAATGAGTAATAATCTGCCTCTACTACCGAAGGAAACGAATGCCCATTATCAACAATAATGATGATTAGTAATGCCAAGCCTTAATGCATAGGGCTGCGCTTATGTAACACTTCTATTAATATTCATGGCTATTGACCTTTTGTATATTCCGACTGATAGTGATTCGCATCCTTTATTGAACCGACTGATGTTTGACCAACTGACAAAATTCTTCTCATGGGTGCTCACACCGACTAATGAAACCCCCTTGTTGCTGGCATTGTCTTGGGCCATAAAGAATATAGGCTTGGGCCTTTGTTAGGTTTTATGTAGCCGTGGGCCTACCCGATGGGAGATAACCTCGTCAGCCCTCCCAGATCGGTAGTCTGAGCCTCCTCATTCACTCTACTGCTAGCTCCTCCTCACCAGCTACCTCCTCAGCCACCTTCATCTCATCCACCAAACGCTTCAACATCCTAACAGGGGCGCACATTATCATTGCCGCATCGGGATCCAACTCGTCCATCCTCGTGGTCAACATTTTTGTATCCTCTGAAGCGTATGCGAGCTCAACCTTCCTCTCTTAGAACATGGTCTTCTTCTTTTCGAGGTTGATATTCTCATCGGCCGTCATCATCAAGATGTTGAACCCCTTCGCCTTCTTTTGATCCTTCACGTCATAGTGCTTCACGCATGCCTCATCCTTATTCGCCAAGATGCCCTTGAACCTCTCCGTCGTATTGGCTGCCACCCCTTCTCACTTCTCCTTTTCCCCTCCCACTTCTTTCTTCGGAACCCCCCTCTAACCTTCTTGGGCAGCTCTTTTGTTGGATCAATTGGATCACTCAGTTCTTCTTTATTGCCGATGTCGGCGGTCTTGATGGAATTGGCAATGGATAGTTGCCAATTGTGCATTCAACTTCAACCAACAATGCATTAGGACGAAGCTCTTCTTACCCACCTTCAAAAACAAGTTGCACACATGGAGGGCTAGCAAAAAAATATTGTCAACAAGTTTCATATCCAACCAAATGACCAACACACAGAGCATATCGGGCCAAGAAGTTGCATATCCAACCAAACATCCAAGATCATACCCGACCAACAAGTTGCATACTTGGCCAAATGGCTAACACATAGAAGAACTTACTCGGGGATTTGCACACCACTTGGACATCGACCGACCATTGTTTTAAATGGCCGCAATACTTGCTCACGGACTCTTGGATAGTGTACCGTCGATGGTTTAGCAACTTTGTCTCACGACCACAGATGACTTCATTGCGATAGGGCACAAAATTCATGTGGCTCATGATGAAGGAAATAGGCCCTAGAGGCAATAATAAAGTTGTTATTTTATATTTCCTTATATCATGATAAATGTTTATTATTCATGCTATAATTGTATTGACTGGAAACTTGATACATGTGTGGATACATAGACAAAACACCGTGTCCCTAGTATGCCTCTATTAGACTAGAGCGTTTATCAAAGATGGTTAAGTTTCCTAACCATAGACATGTGTTTTCATTTGATGAACGGGATCACATCATTAGGAGAATGATGTGATGGACAAGATGTTGGGGAACGTAGTAATTTCAAAAAAATTCCTACGCACAAGCAAGATCATGGTGATGCATAGCAACGAGAAGGGAGAGTGTTGTCCACGTACCCTCGTACACCGAAAGCGGAAGCGTTAGCACAACGCGGTTGATGTAGTTGTACGTCTTCACGGCCCGACCGATCAAGCACCGAAACTACGGCACCTCCGAGTTCTAGCACACGTTCAGCTCGATGACGATCCCCGGACTCCGATCCAGCAGAATGTCGGGCAAGAGTTCCGTCAGCATGATGGCGTGGTGACGATCTTGATGTTCTACTGTCACAGGGCTTCGCCTAAGCACCACAACAATATTATCGAGGACTATGGTGGAGGGGGGCACCGCACATGGCTAAGAGATCAATGATCAACTGTTGTGTCTATGGGGTGCCCCCTGCCCCCGTATATAAAGGAGAAAGGGAGGGAGGCGGCCGGCCTAGGAGGAGGGCGCGCCAAGGGGGGAGTCCTACTCCCACCGGGAGTAGGACTCCTCCTTCCCTTGTTGGAGTAGGAGAGAAGGAAAGAGGGGGAGAGGAAGAACGAAAATTGGGCTGCACACCTTGTCCAATTCGGATCAGAGGGGGGGGGGGCTCCTTCCTTTTGGCCTCTCTTCTCTATTCCCGTATGGCCCAATAAGGCCCATATACTCCCCGACGAATTCCCGTAACTCTCCGGTACTTCGAAAAATACCCGAATCACTCGGAACCTTTCCGATGTCCGAATATAGTCGTCCAATATATCGATCTTTACATCTCGACCATTTCGAGACTCCTCGTCATGTCCCCGATCTCATCCGGGACTCCGAACTCCTTAGGTACATCAAAACTCATAAAATCATAATATAACTGTCATCGAAACCTTAAGCGTGCGGACCCTACGGGTTCGAGAACAATGTAGACATGACCGAGACACATCTCCGGTCAATAAACAATAGCGGAACCTGGATGCTCATATTGGCTCCCACATATTCTACGAAGATCTTTATCGGTCAGACCGCATAACAACATACGTTGTTCCCTTTGTCATCGGTATGTTACTTGTCCGAGATTCGATCGTCGGTATCTCAATACCTAGTTCAATCTCGTTATCGGCAAGTCTTTTTACCCGTTCCATAATACATCATCCTACAACTAACTCATTAGTTGCAATGCTTGCAAGGCTCAAGTGATGTGCATTACCGAGAGGGCCCAGAGATACCTCTCCGACAATCGGAGTGACAAATCCTAATCTCGAAATACGCCAACCCAACAAGTACCTTCGGAGACACCCGTAGAGCACCTTTATAATCATCCAGTTACGTTGTGACGTTTGGTAGCACACAAAGTGTTCCTTCGGTAAACGGGAGTTGCATAATCTCATAGTCATAGGAACATGTATAAGTCATGAAGAAAGCAATAGCAACAAACTAAACGATCAAGTGCTATGCTAACGGAATGGGTCAAGTCAATCACATCATTCTCCTAATGATGTGATCCCGTTAATCAAATGACAACTCATGTCTATGGTTAGGAAACATAACCATCTTTGATCAACGAGCTAGTCAAGTAGAGCCATACTAGTGACACTCTATTTGTGTATGTATTCACACATGTATTATGTTTCCGGTTAATATAATTCTAGCATGAATAATAAACATTTATCATGATATATAAGGAAATAAATAATAACTTTATTATTGCCTCTAGGGCATATTTCCTTTAGTCTCCCACTTGCACTAGAGTCAATAATCTAGTTCACATCGCCATGTGATTTAATACCAATAGTTCACATTACCATGTGATTAACACCCATAGTTCACATCGACATGTGACCAACACCCAAAGGGTTTACTAGAGTCAATAATCTAGTTCACATCTCTATGTGATTAACACCCAAAGAGTACTAAGGTGTGATCATGTTTTGCTTGTGAGAGAAGTTTAGTCAACGGGTCTGCCACATTCAGATCCGTAAGTATTTTGCAAATTTCTATGTCAACAATGCTCTGCACGGAGCTACTCTAGCTAATTGCTCCCACTTTCAATATGTATCCAGATTGAGACTTAGAGTCATCTGGATCAGTGTCAAAACTTGTATCAACGTAACCCTTTACGACGAACCTTTTGTCACCTCCATAATCGAGAAACATATCCTTATTCCACTAAGGATAATTTTGACCAATGTCCAGTGATCTACTCCTAGATCACTATTGTACTCCCTTGCCAAAAATAGTGTAGGGCATACAATAGATCTAGTACACAGCATGGCATATTTTATAGAACCTATGGCCAAGGCATAGGGAATGACTTTCATTCTCTTTCTATCTTCTGTCATGGTCGGGCTTTGAGTCTTACTCAGTTTCACACCATGTAACACAGGCAAGAACTCTTTCTTTGACTGTTCCATTTTGAACTACTTCAAAATCTTGTCAAGGAATGTACTCATTGAAAAACTTATCTAGCGTCTTGATCTATCTCTATTGATCTTGATGCTCAATATGTATGCAGCTTCACCGTGGTCTTTCTTTGAAAAACTCCTTTCAAACATTCCTTTATGCTTTTCAGAATAATTCTACATTATCTCCGATCAACAATATGTCATCCACATATACTTATCAGAAATGTTGTAGTGCTCCAACTCACTTTCTTGTAAATACAGGCTTCACCGCAAGTCTGTATAAAACTATATGCTTTGATCAACTTATCAAAGCGTATATTCCAACTCCGAGATGCTTGCACCAGTCCATAGATGGATCGCTGGAGCTTGCATATTTTGTGAGCACCTTTAGGATTGACAAAACCTTCTGGTTGCATCCTATACAACTCTTCTTTAATAAATCCTATTAAGGAATGCAGTTTTGTTTATCCATTTGCCAGATTTCATAAAATTCGGCAATAGCTAACATGATTCGGACAGACTTAAGCATAGATACGAGTGAGAAACTCTCATCGTAGTCAACACCTTGAACTTGTCGAAAACCTTTTTGCGACAATTCTAGCTTTGTAGATAGTAACACTACTATCAGCGTCCGTCTTCCTCTTGAAGATCCATTTAATCTCAATGGCTTGCCGATCAATGGGCACGTCAATCGAAGTCCATACTTTGTTCTCATACATGGATCTCATCTCAGATTTCATGGCCTCAAGCCATTTCGCGGAATCTGGGCTCACCATCGCTTCTTCATAGTTCGTAGGTTCATCATGATCTAGTAGCATGACTTCCAGAACAGGATTACCGTACCACTCTGGTGCGGATCTCACTCTGGTTTACCTACAAGGTTCGGTAGTAACTTGATCTGAAGTTACATGATCATCGTCATTAGCTTCCTCACTAATTGGTGTAGTAGTCACAGGAACATATTTCTATGATGAACTACTTTCCAATAAGGGAGCAGGTAGAGTTACCTCATCAAGTTCTACTTTCCTCCCACTCACTTCTTTTGACAGAAACTCCTTCTCCAGAAAGGATCCATTCTCAGAAACAAATGTCTTTCCTTCGGATCTGTGATAGAAGGTGTACCCAACAGTTACTTTTGGGTATCCTACGAAGACGCACTTCTCCGACTTGGGTTTGAGCTTATCAATATGAAACTTTTTCACATAAGCATCGCAACTACAAACTTTAAGAAACGACAACTTTGGTTTCTTGCCAAACCATAGTTCATACTGTGTCGTCTCAACGGATTTAGATGGTGCCCTATTTAACGTGAATGCAGCTGTCTCTAATGCATAACCCCAAAACGATAGTGGTAAATCGGTAAGAGACATCATAGATCGCACCATATCTAATAAAGTACGGTTACGACGTTCGGATACACCATTACACTGTGGTGTTCAAGGTGGCGTGAGTAGTGAAACTATTTCACATTGTTTTAACTGAAGGCCAAACTCGTAACTCAAATATTCTCCTCCACGATCAGATCGTAGAAACTTTATTTTCTTGTTACGATGATTTTCCACTTCACTCTAAAATTATATGAACTTTTCAAATATTTCAGACTTTTGTTTCATCAAGTAGATATACTCATATCTGCTCAAATCATATGTGAAGATCAGAAAATAATGATACCTATCATGAGCTTCAATATTCATCGGACCACATACATCAGTATGTATGATTTCCAACAAATCTGTTGCTCTCTCCATTGTTCCAGAGAACGGAGTCTTAGTCATCTTGCCCATGAGGCATGGTTCGCAAGCATCAACTGATTCATAATCAAGTGATTCCAAAAGCCCATTAGCATGGATTTTCTTCATGCGCTTTACACCAATATGACCTAAACGGCAGTGCCACAAATAAGTTGCACTATCATCATTAACTTTGCATCTTTTTGGCTTGAATATTATGAATATGTGTATCACTACGATCGAGATCCAACAAACCATTTTTGTTGGTGTGTATGAACATCGAAGGTTCTATTCATGCAAACAGAACACCAATTGTTCTCTAACTTAAATGAATAACCGTACTGCAATAAACATGATCAAATCATATTTATGCTCAACGTAAACACCAAATAACACTTATTTAGGTTCAACACTAATCCCGAAATTATAGGGAGTGTGCGATGATGATCATATCAATTTTGAAACCAATTCCAACACACATCGTCACTTCACCCTTAACTAGTCTCTGTTCATTCTGTAACTCCTGTTTCGAGTTGCTAATTTTAGCAACCGAACAAGTATCAAATACTCAGGGGCTACTATAAACACTAGTAAGGCACACATCAATAACTTGTATATCAAATATACCCTTTGTTCACTTTGCCATCTTTCTTATCCACCAAATATTCAGGGAATTTCCGCTTCCAGTGATCATTTCCTTTGCAGTAGAAGCACTCAGTTTCAGGCTTTGCTCCAGCTTTGGGCTTCTTCACGGGAGTGACAACTTGCTTGTCATTCTACTTGAAGTTCCCTTTCTTTCCCTTTGCCCTTTTCTTGAAACTAGTGTTCTTGTCAATCATCAACACTTGATGCTCTTTCTTTATTTCTACCTTCGTCGATTTCAACATCACGAAGAGCTCGGGAATCATTTTCGTCATCCCTTGCATACTATAGTTCATCACGAAGTTCTAGTAACTTGGTGATGGTGACTAGAGAACTCTGTCAATCACTATCTTATCTATAAGATTAACTCCCACTTGATTCAAGCGATTGTAGTACCCAGACAATCTGAGCATATGCTCACTGCTTGAGCTATTCTCCTCCATCTTTTAGCTATAGAACTTGTTGGAGACTTCATATCTCTCAACTCGGGTATTTGCTTGAAATATTTAACTTCAACTCCTAGAACATCTCATATGGTCCATGACGTTCAAAACGTCTTTGAAGTCCCTATTCTAAGCCGTTAAGCATGGTGCACTAAACTATCAAGCCGTCTCGCCAATCTTATGCTTCCACGACTATCGCTACCGCTTAGTGATAAAGTAAAGCATTACAGTGCAATTGCATTGCATACAATAAAGCGACAACCATATGGCTCCTGCCAGTGGCCGATAACTCGGTTACAAAACATGATCATCTCATACAATAAAATTTAGCATCATGTCTTGACCATATCACATCACAACATGCCCTGCAAAAACAAGTTAGACGTCCTCTACTTTGTTTTTGCAAGTTTTACGTGGCTGCTATGGGCTTAGCAAGAACCGTTCTTACCTACGTATCAAAACCACAATGATAGTTTGTTAAGTTGGTGCTGTTTTAACCTTCGCAAGGACCGGATGTAGCCACACTTGGTTCAACTAAAGTTGGAGAAACTGACACCCGCCAGCCACCTGTGTGCAAAGCACATCGGTAGAACCAGTCTCGCGTAAGCGCACGCGTAATGTTGGTCCGGGCCTTTTCATCCAACAATACCGCTAAACCAAAGTATGACATGCTAGTAAGAAGTATGACTTATATCGCCCACAACTCACTTGTGTTCTACTCGTGCATATGACATCTACGCATAAAACCTGGCTCGGATGCCACTGTTGGGGAATGTAGTAATTTCAAAAAATTCCTACGCACACGCAAGATCATGCTGATGCATAGCACCGAGAGGGGAGAGTGTTGTCCACATACCCTCGTAGACCGAAAGCGGAAGCGTTAGCACAAGGCGGTTGATGTAGTCGTACGTCTTCACGGCCAGACCGATCAAGCACCGAAACTACGGTACCTCCGAGTTCTAGCACACGTTCAGCTCGATGGCGATCCCAGGACTCCAATCCAGCAGAATGTCGGGGAAGAGTTCCGTCAGCACGACGCCGTGGTGATGATCTTGATGTTCTACTGTCGCAGGGCTTCGCCTAAGCACCACTACAATATTATCGAGGACTATGGTGGAGGGGGGCAACGCACATGGCTAAGAGATCAATGATCAACTGTTGTGTCTATGGGGTGCCCCCCTGCCCCCGTATATAAAGGAGCAAGGGAGGGAGGCGGCCGTCCTAGGAGGAGGGTGCGCCAAGGGGGGAGTACTACTCCCACCGGGAGTAGGACTCCTCCTTCCCTTGTTGGAGTAGGAGAGAAGGAAAGAGGGGGAGAGGAACAAGGAAAAGTGGGCTGCACCCCTTGTCCAATTCGGACCAGAGGGGGGGCGCGCGCCTCCTTCCTTTTGGCCTCTCTCCTCTATTCCCGTATGGCCCAATAAGGCCCATATACTCACCGGCGAATTCCCGTAACTCTCCGGTACTCCAAAAAATACCCGAATCACTCGGAACCTTTCCGATGTCCGAATATAGTCGTCCAATATATCGATCTTTACGTCTCGACCATTTCGAGACTCCTCGTCATTTCCCTGATCTCATCCAGGACTCTGAACTCCTTTGGTACAATCAAAACTCATAAACTCATAATATAACTGTCATCGAAACCTTAAGCGTGCGGACCCTACGGGTTCGAGAACAATGTAGACATGACCGAGACACGTCTCCGGTAAATAACCAATAGCGGAACCTGGATGCTCATATTGGCTCCCACATATTCTACGAAGATCTTTATCGGTCAGACCGCATAACAACATACGTTGTTCCCTTTGTCATCGGTATGTTACTTCTCCGAGATTCGATCGTCGGTATCTCAATACCTAGTTCAATCTCGTCATTGGCAAGTCTTTTTACTCGTTCCATAATACATCATCCTACAACTAACTCATTAGTTGCAATGCTTGCAAGGCTCAAGTGATGTGCATTACCGAGAGGGCCCAGAGATACCTCTCCGACAATCGGAGTGACAAATCCTAATCTCGAAATACGCCAACCCAACAAGTACCTTCGGAGACACCTGTAGAGCACCTTTATAATCATCCAGTTACGTTGTGATGTTTGGTAGCACACAAAGTGTTCCTCCGGTAAATGGGAGTTGCATAATCTCATAATCATAGGAACATGTATAAGTCATGAAGAAAGCAATAGCAACAAACTAAACGATCAAGTGCTATGCTAACGGAATGGGTCAAGTCAATCACATCATTCTCCTAATGATGTGACCCGTTAATCAAATGACAACTCATGTCTATGGTTAGGAAACATAACCATCTTTGATCAACAAGCTAGTCAAGTAGAGGCATACTAGTGACACTCTGTTTGTCTATGTATTCACACATGTATTATGTTTCCAGTTTATACTATTCTAGCATGAATAATAAACATTTATCATGTTATATAAGGAAATAAATAATAACTTTATTATTGCCTCTAGGGCATATTTCCTTCACAAGACCCATCCGTTAGCTTAGCATGTTGATCGTTAAGTTTATTGCTACTGCTTTCTTCATGACTTATACATGTTCCTTTGACTATGAGATTATGCAACTCCTGGATACCGGAGTAATACCTTGTGTGCTATCAAATGTCACAACGTAACTGGGTGATTATAAAGATGCTCTACAGGTATCTCCGAAGGTGTTTTTTGGGTTGGCATAGATCGAGATTAGGATTGGTCACTCCGAGTATCGGAGAGGTATCTCTGGGCCCTCTCGGTAATGCACATCATAATAAGCCTTGCAAGCAATGTGACTAATGATTTAGTTGTGGGATGATGCATTACGGAAGGAGTAAAGAGACTTGCCGGTAACGAGATTGAACTAGGTATGAAGATACCGATGATCGAATCTCGGGCAAGTAACATGCCGATGACAAAGGGAATAATGTATGTTGTCATTGCGGTTTGACCGAGAAAGATCTTCATAGAATATGTAGGAACCAATATAAGCATCCAGCTTCCATTGTTTGTTATTGACCGGAGAGGTGTCTCGGTCATGTCTACATAGTTCTCGAACCCGTAGGGTCCGCACGCTTAACGTTCAATGACGAATTTGTATTATATGAGTTATGTGATTTGGTGACGAATGTAGTTCGGAGTTCCGGATGAGATCACGAACATGACGATGAGTCTCTAAATGGTCGAGAGGTAAAGATTCATATATAGGACGATAGTATTCTATCGGATTGCGGGTTCTGGCAAAACCCTTGAGGTTCGAACCCTAGTGTGCGCATGAAGATCTCTCCCCCTCTCTAGCTCGCGCACATCATGATCTCACGTCCTAGCTCGACGAACCCAAAGAACAAGGGACACAAGAGTTTATACTGGTTCGGGCCACCGATGTGGTGTAATACCCTACTCCAGTGTGGTGTGGTGGATTGCCTCTTGGGCTGAGGATGAACAATTACAAGTGAAGAACAGCCTCCTGAGGAGAGGTGCTCTTGTGCTTGGTGAGTGTGGTGGCTTGGTGGAATGGATCCGGTCCAAGATGAGGTGAGCCAGGTCAGGCTAGACCCTATCAGATGCCTCCCTACGGTGGTGGCTGGCCCTATATATAGAGGCCCGGGTCCTCTTCCCAAATATTAGGTGGGAAGGGATCCCACAACGGCCAATTTGAAAGGGGGACAACTAGTACAAGCTATCCTGAAAAAAGTAGTCTTCGCCTGCCAAAGGCTCTGGTGGTGATGCTGTCTTGGGCTCCACGGTGACCTCCGTTCTGATGTCCTGATGGTCTTGGTCTTGTCGCACCGATATGGAAACCTTTGTACGATGCCTCGGGACTCCTCTCCTGCACTTGCCTCTTTAGCACCAAAGAGGAAACGAGGACACTGCGCGCGCTGGCGCCCGCCTGGCTCCAGTTGTCATGGCTTGTGTCGGTGTCAAAACCGGTGGATCTTGGGTAGGGGGTCCCGAACTGTGCGTCTAAGGCGGATGGTAACAGGAGGCAGGGGACACGATGTTTACCCAGGTTCGGGCCATCTTGATGGAGGTAATACCCTACGTCCTGCTTGATTATTCTTGTTGATATGAGTATTACAAGAGTTGATCTACCACGAGATCATAGAGGCTAAACCCTAGAAGCTAGCCTATGGTATGATTGTGTGTTGTCCTACGGACTAAACCCTCCGGTTTATATAGACACCGAAGGGGGCTAGGGTTACACAAGGTCGGTTACAAGGGAGGATATCTACATATCCGTATTGCCTAGCTTGCCTTCCACGCCAAGGAGAATCCCATCCGGACATGGGACGAAGTCTTCAATCTTGTATCTTCATAATCCAACAGTCCGGCCAAAGGATATAGTCCTGCTGCCCGAAGACCCCCTAATCCAGGACTCCCTCAGTAGCCCCCGAACCAGGCTTCAATGACGATGAGTCCGGCGCACAAATTGTTTTCGGCATTGCAAGGCGGGTTCTGCTCCAAATTCCGAATATCTGCTAAGTAGTGTCCGGCTCCTCATAAATGTGCACTTTTTGGCTTCTGCGCCCAATAAGGGCTATCTTCCATGTGTCGAGCGAATGCGAGGAGCCAGGGTGTTTTTACATTCGGCCCCTAGCCATGTAAATAAATCGTCAATTAAAGGGATGGGGATTCTTAGATCCAATCCACACCATCCTCCCACGGCGAGAATCCATCGGAGCGTGCTCCAAAAAATCCATTCCATCATGGCCGGCCATTGCAGCTCCTCCTCCCGCTGCCGTAGCCCTAAGCCCGGTGATTGGGAGAAGTGTTCCGTCCCACACAGCCAATTAGTAGAGTCGCAGACCCAGGGATTTCTCCCTCTAGCGTATATGGTCCCCGTCCGAGCCGGGCTCGCCACCTATAATGGCGGGGAGCAAGCGGAGAGCTTCCCCAATCCCTCCAAGGGGGAGCGGGTATGCCTTGTCCCTTACTTACTAAGGGGACTTGGATTTCCAATCCACCCGTTCCTCCGCGGGCTCCTGGAGTTTTACGGCCTCCAGTTGCATAATTTCACCCTTGCTTCCATATTACACATCGTTGGTTATGTTGCCCTTTGTGAGCTATTTCTGGGCTGCGAGGCTCATTTCGAGCTGTGGAAGAGGCTATTCTGCCTTGTGCCCCGTACACAGGAGGGATCAATTTATCAAGTGGGTGGAGCCGAAATATGGCGCATCGCCGAGACCGGATACCTGTCCGGTACTCCAAAGAAGACGTCCGAAGACTGGCCTTCTGAGTGGTTTTACATGGAGGACGTCCCCCTTCCAGAGCCTGTTCGGCGGGGTCTTCCCAAGTTCAACAATGCTCCTCTGAAGAAACGCCGAAGTTGGCGCCCACGGAGCCCCCAGGAGGAAGACAACGGAGAAGTCCTTTACCTGATGGACCGGATTAAAGTGCTGGCTCAATCAGGATTGACAATAATCGAGGTTATGTCAATATGCATAATGCGGGGGGTGCAGCCGCTTCAATATCGAGGGCACCCCCTGTGGTGTTTTAACGGGGAAGATGATGCCACTCGCTGCGGGCGTAAGGGACCGGACTCCGCTGCTGCTTTAGCAAAAATTCCGTCCGAGTTGTTCAAGGGAGAGGAAGAGGAGTTCATCTGTATTAAGCCACGGGATGGATTCTCCATGTACAACCCTCCAAGCTGGGTGAGCTAGCACTCTTTACTCCCAGCCTTCCCGCATTCTTCGTCGTAAATACTCACCTTGTCGTTTCATGGCAGGAACTGCGAAAAGCTGTAAGGGAGGTGAACAGCCCACCTCCACAACCGGAGGACCCTGACCGGGCCCTCGATCCCGGAATCGAAGAGGATCCGGACGTATTTGTGGAGCTGATAGACAGGAAATTCTATCAATTGAGCTGTGATGACGCCATGGTGGCCATAACGGCCAACTATCCTGGACTACTCCCTGCATCGCATGTAAAAAAACCGGAGTCGCAACTTCCAAAAAGGACCCCCTTTTACGCACTTCACCTACCGTACACATATGGTGTTTTACAGGGAAGGCCTTCGGGACGCCGTGCCGAACCCGCAGCGACTCGCCAACAAGGGGCACCGAAGCCGGGTAGGCCAAAAAGGAAGGCGGTCAGGACGGAGACGCCGGCGCAGAGGTATGACACAAAACCTCGCTCCGTGGTTGTTGTCTTTCTTAAAATATAATGACGTCCATGTTTCCTAGTAGAAAAAACGCTCACCGGACTATATCCATAGAGGCTGCTGATCACGCCTCCACCAGTCGGGCTCCATGGCCGGACATAGAGGCGGAAGCTAACACGGGGCGGACACCGAATGCTCCTCCTACAGAGGATGTGGACAGACTATCCGCTACAAATTCCTAAGTGGAGAGCGCCATGAATCACAGGCGTCGCCGGGCCGTACTCCATGACACTTGTTTCTCCCAAGAGGCATTCGATGCCTTCAACTCAGGAGACGTGTACATCCGTGCTGCTCAAAATGGTCTAGCCAGAACCACGGACCACTATGTAAGGGATATATGGGTAAGAAAATCTGACGATTATATGTATCAGTAGCCCCTGAGACTTGAAACAGTTGATGCAACTGATTTAAGGATCATTATTTCTGCAGGTTCTTACAGAGAAGAATTCCCGACTGTCTTAAGAGCTGGAAGAGTGCAAGGCCCAGCTAGGGGCCACTGTTGCCGCGTTGAAGGAGTCCGAGAAGGGCCCCTCTGGTAACACTTGTTTCCATTGCAAATAATACAGGTACCAGGTAGTATATGGCATGCATGCAAATCTGACAATAGATGTTGCAGATGACCCCGGAGTGAATCCGGAGGCCATGGCGGTAAATGCGGCACGTGCTGATCGACAGCTAAATGCTGGCGAGCGCGTGCTTAGGCGAGTCAGGCAGGAGAAAAATAATCTCCAATACGCCAATATCCGGCTGGGCGTGGAACTGAAAGATGTCTGAGCCCAGCTTGCGGACTCCGTGAAGGAGAATAAGCGGCTTCGGCGCGACATTTTTAGTAAGTGCTTGAATGAACTTTTTAAAGGAGTTCGACGAAGAAGCCGGCTAAGAGAGTTATGTCTGCAGGTATGCTGACACGTCGTCCCGCGGAGGAGATGCCTGGGTCTTCGGGTGATCTTCTACCAGAGCTCTCGCAACCGCACGAGCAAGTTTGGCAGGTGATGCAGGGTATTGCCCAAGCCTTGTGGCCATCCACGTCCCCGCCAGGAGGCATGGGTGATGCGACATTGTCTACGGACACTTATGTTTCGTTAATGGAGAAGTATTGAAAGTGCAACTATCCCTAGGTGGTTTTGGTAATTCATAACAACGTATAGCTCATTGAGCTAATGCTATTCCAAGATGACTATTTCAGGAAAGCTCAATGATTGGCATGGCATGGATGTGAAAGTGGAACCCTCAAAATGCTAAGGACAAAGGATTGGCTCAAGCTCAAAAGCTCAAGACTCTTCATTTTATATTTTAGTGATCCAAGATCACATTGAGTCTTTAGGAAAAAGCCAATACTATCAAGGAGGGATGAGGTGTTGCTTAATGAGCCTCTTGCTTCATGTGCTTAGTGATATACTACAAAACCCTCAACTACTTTCCCATATCCACATATGACCTAAACCCTAAGCCAAACTCGGTCCTACCGATTCTTTCTATCCGGCGCCATCGAGTTTCACTTGTCATAAGCCATTGCCAAACCCTAGCAATTCAGTTCTACCGATAGGGATCTCGGTCTCACCGAGATGGAATTGCAAACTCTCTGTTTCCCTTTCGTAACTTTTCGGTTTCACTGAAAGAGCGAATCGGTCCCACCGAGATTGTAGTGTAAACTCTCTGTTTCCTTTTTGTAACTTTTCGGTCTCACCGAAAGAGCAAATCGGTCCCACCGAGTTTACCTGACCAACTCTCTGGTTAGCTTATTACCAAACTTGGTCTCACCGAGTTTGTGTAATTGGTCTCACCGAGATTACGTTATGCCCAAACCCGAACCATATCGGTCCTACCGAGTTGCACGTCAGTCCCACCGAAAATCTCTAATGGTCACTAGGTTTACCTTTTTGGTCCGACCGAGTTTGTTGATTCGGTCCCACCGAGATTGGAAAACTGTGTGTAACGGTTGGATTTTGTGTGGAGGCTATATATACCCCTCCACCTCCTCTTCATTCGAGGAGAGAGCCATCAGAACACATACACAATTCCAACTCATATGTTCTGAGAGAGAACCACCTACTCATGTGTTGAGACCAAGATATTCCATTCCTACCATATGAATCTTGATCTCTAGCCTTCCCCAAGTTGCTTTCCACTCAAATATTCTTTCCACAAAATCCAAATCCTATGAGAGAGAGAGTTGAGTGTTGAGGAGACTATCATTTGAAGCACAAGAGCAAGGAGTTCATCATCAACACACCATTTGTTACTTCTTGGAGAGTGGTGTCTCCTAGATTGGCTAGGTGTCACTTGGGAGCCTCCGACAAGATTGTGGAGTTGAACCAAGGAGTTTGTAAGGGCAAGGAGATCACCTACTTCGTGAAGATCTACCGCTAGTGAGGCAAGTCCTTCGTGGGCGATGGCCATGGTGGGATAGACAAGGTTGCTACTTCGTGGACCCTTCGTGGGTGGAGCCCTCTGTGGACTCGCGCGACCGTTACCCTTCGTGGGTTGAAGTCTCCATCAACGTGGATGTAGGATAGCACCACCTATCCGAACCACGGGAAAAACATCCGTGTTTCCAATTGCGTTTGAATTCTCCAAACCCTTCCCTTTACATTCTTGCAAGTTGCATGCTTTACTTTCCGCTGCCAATATACTCTTTGCATGCTTGCTTGAATTGTGTGATGATTGCTTGACTTGTCCTACAATAGCTAAAATCTACCAAGAACTAAAATTGGGAAAAGGTTAAGTTTTTATTTGGTCAAGTAGTCTAATCACCCCCCCCTCTAGACATACTTTCGATCCTACAAGTGGTATCAGAGCTTTGGTCTCCATTTGCTTTGATCTCCATAGCTTTTGGTGGTCATAGCCTTGGTTTCACAACCTAGGAGAGTATGGCGTCTAGCGAGGGAAATTATCACCGTAGAGGTCCTTACTTTGATGGTACTAATTTTGCTAGTTCGAAGCATAAAATGAAAATGCATATTCTTGGACATAACCCCGCCGCTTGGGCTATTGTGTGTGTTGGTTTGCAAGGTGACTTCTTTGATGGGAAAGAACCAAACCGTGAAGCTACCGAGGATGAGTTGAAGATGTTGCAATACAATGCTCAAGCTTGTGATATTCTCTTCAACGGATTGTGCCCCGAAGAATTCAACAAAATCAGCCGTCTTGAGAATGCAAAGGAAATTTGGGACACTTTGATTGATATGCACGAAGGTACCGACTCCGTCAAGGAATCCAAGTTGGATGTGCTTCAAAGTCAACTTGACAAGTTCAAAATGAAGGATGGTGAAGGTGTCGCTGAAATGTACTCTAGGCTTGCTCTCATCACAAATGAGATTGCCGGCTTAGGAAGTGAAGAGATGACCGATAGATTCATCATCAAGAAGATTCTAAGAGCCTTGGATGGAAAATATGATACCGTGTGCACATTGATCCAAATGATGCCCAATTACAAAGATCTCAAGCCAACGGAGGTGATTGGAAGAATTGTTGCTCATGAGATGTCACTCAAGGATAAAGAGGAACTTCACAACAAATCAAGTGGTGCCTACAAAGCCTCATGTGAAGCCCCTACATCATCAAGTGAGAAACAAAACTTCAATGAAGAATTGAGCTTAATGGTGAAGAACTTCAACAAGTTCTACAAGAGTAGAAGCAAAGATAGAAGCTTCAAGTCAAGGTCCTACAATGACAAAAGATCTTCTAGTCGAGAGCGAAACTGCTACAGTTGTGGAAGACCCGGACACTATTCCAATGAGTGTACGGCTCCCTACAAGAGAAGAGAAGATTCTCCAAAAAGAAGAAGCAAAGAATCACCACCAAGAGAGAGAAGGAGTAGAGATGATCGTTATGAACGAAGATACTCACGGAGAAGCAAGGAGTCGGAAAGGAAGGAAAAATCATCAAGGAGCTACACAAAACGAAGACATCAAGCTCATGTTGGTGAATGGGTATCCGGCTCCGACTCCGACAGCCACTCCGAGAGAAGTTATCACTCCGACTCCGAAGATACTCAAGATGAAGGTGTTGCCGATCTAGCACTTGTGTCAACCAACTCCTACGACATATTTGACTCACCAAATGAAGGAATTGGAAGATGCTTCATGGCCAAAGGTCCTAAGGTAACACACCCCGAGTATGTTGATTTCAATAGTGATGAAGATGACTTGTTAGGTGATGATTTGCTTGTTGACAACTCTACTGATGAATACTATGATGAAACGTCAATTAATCATGCTAATCAAGATAAAACGAATGACAATGATAAGGAGAAGATTGAGGCTCTAACTAAAGAACTAAACACTCTTAAGTTAGCTCATGAAACTATCTTCGAAGATCATCGAGAACTTTTAAGAGCTCATGACAAATTACGCTTTGAAAAGCTCAATCTTGAGCAAGAGCATGAGTTCTTAAAAGCAATCAATGATGATCTCCGCAAGAAAAGTTCTTCTTACATTGCCAAGCGTTTACTC
This sequence comes from Triticum dicoccoides, assembly GCF_002162155.2. NCBI lineage: Eukaryota > Viridiplantae > Streptophyta > Magnoliopsida > Poales > Poaceae > Triticum > Triticum dicoccoides. Next base: position 451,450,962 of record NC_041390.1, on the reverse strand, counting down.
TTATCCACTTACATGCCTCAAGTCAAGTCTAGTAACAAGAACAAGAAAGATTCTTCCTCTAGCAGTAACAATGATCATGCTAAATCCAATATTGTTGCTTCTAGTAGTTCTATTGATTCCACTAATGATTCTCTTAGCCAAGTTACACTCGAGCAAGAAAATAGCTTATTAAAGGGAATTATAGAGAAAGGAGTGTACAAAAGCCTAGCCAGGAGTAAGCAATTCGAGGAAATTGTGCGCAAGCAAGGAATGCACCGGAAGAATCAAGGTGTTGGTTTTGAACGAAAGTTCAATGCCAATGGAGTTGAGTGGGAAGAAGATCAATACCCCAAGACAAAGTTTGTTCCTCAAAAAGAGAAGTATGATACTTCTTTCAAGGGGACACAAGCTCAAGATGATCTTCCACCACAAGACTACAAGAAAAAAGGCAAGGACAAGCTTCAAGAGGAAATTGATGCATTTCAAGAAGCTCCTAAGACCTTAGTCAAGTGGATTCCCAAGACTACTTCAAGTTCCACTTCATCAAGTACGACTACAACTCCAAGTATTCCCATCAAGATGGCGTGGATCCAAAAGAAGAAGAACTAGAGAGTTCTTGAGGGTGACTCCGCCAACATACTTCACTCTTATCATTTTGGCAAGAACAAGTGTAATCAACTTCCACATCTTGCACTAGTTCAAGGAGTCACAAACCCTCTTGTTGGTAAGACAAGGGACAAGGTAACCTAAAAGTTTTCATGGACATCATCTTGTGTGTGCATCACTCTATGTCTATGGATATCCTTGTTTGTTCCTTGTGGGACTAACCCATGTAGGTATTGAAAGTGCAATTCACTCAAATGGATAGCTCCAAGTGATCTACATCAACATTGAGCATCCACATCTTCAACATCTACATGAAGTCATCATCGACAAAACCCGAGGTTAGTTCATCCCTCTAAGGGGGGATATCACATCTAGGGGGAGCTTTACTCTAAGACTTGAGCTAAAGCAACTCTAAAGATGTGAACACAACAATGCTTTATGTAAAAGGGGTAACCCCACTTGAGCTTAAACGATGAGTATGACCTATGATCAAGTGTTCTCACTTGACTCCTAAGTCAATATACTCATATATAGATGACCTTGTCATCGCAAATTGCTTGATAGATGCTAGAATTGGTTGTGCATGCCTTGTCACATATTTCATTTGCCATCTTATTGTTTGAGCATGCTGGTTGCATATTTTACTCATTCGAGGACATCCACTTGTTGTTTTGATTGTTTGGTTTTATTTCCTTTTGCCAAGTGGATGGACAAGAATGCCTAAGAACCTCCTCTTGCTATCTATGCTTTTCTCGTCTCAAACTCTATTCATGCTACATCACAAAATTTGATCAAGTCAGATTCGAACCACTCTGTGTGAGGAGCGCTCGGAGTCCCCGATTCGTCATAGACTTAAACTTCCAAAACCTCTTTATGATTCTTGGTCTGACCGATACCCCACTTTCGGTCCTACCGAGATCATTAAGTTGATCTAGGTTTTCGATCTCGGTGCAACCGATTTGAACCATTCGGTCACACCGAGTTGCAACAACTGTATACAGTTTTGCATCTCGGTGCCACCAAGTTGTTCCACTCGGTCACACCGATAGGGTCGGGCTATATATAGTCACGGGCAAAAATTTGGAAATTTCTCCGAACCCCTTCGCCCGCGCGATAGCCTGCTCTGCCAACTTGGTCTCCGGATCGTCTCCTCGCCGCCAGCCGCCTCCAGTCGCTGGTCTCCGTCGCCGTCAACGCAAATTCAACCCCGCCATTGCCGCCGTAGCGAGTCTCCGCCGAACTAGGGTATGGACTCGATCCTTGTGCTATTCCCCAATCCGATTCTTAGCACATTGTGATCATCATGATTCTTGCCACGTTTGTTAAACTTCTATCCAGTCAATGAACTCGTAGATTAGGTTTAATTTGAAAATTTTAGAGTTAGGTTTCCGCCGAAACCATCTCGGACCCACCGAGTTGAAAAACTCGGTCCCACCGATTTGGCGTGTGCCATTGCACAAGTGAGACTCGGTCTGACCGAGAATTACTTATCGGTGTGACCGATTTTGGAACTCTGTGAAACCCTAGCAATCTCGGTGCCACCGAACTGTGACTCGGTCTGACCGAGTTCACTAGTTTAGGTGCCAAAACTGCTTCGGTATCACCGAGTTTAGAAATCGGTAGATCCGAGATGCTTTCAGTGGGAAACTAAAACTAAGTTTTTGAATTATTCTTTTGCAAAAATCTCTGCATTTTGTGATGCTTATCCACTCTATCTCATCTATAACCTATTCACAGGGTCAGCAGTCAGAGTTTGCATCATGTCAGACCAAAGTGATAGCCAGAACTTGTCAGAGCAGCAAGTGCAGATGAGTGAGGGCACTAGTCCCTCAAGTTCCTCAGATGATGGCAGCAGGAGCACCCCTAGCAATCTGCCTAAAGCGGCCACAAGACAGAGAAAGAAGAGAATCTCAGACTCAGAAGATGAGGATTATGTGGCAGAAGAGGAAGCAACTTCCAAGAGAGTGGAGCCAGCACAGGGCATAAAACCAGGGATGAAGATCAAAAGGCCAGCAGGCAGGCAGCCTATGTCAAAGGCCAGAGCTTCAACTGAGAAGCCCACTCCACCACCACCTGAAGATCAAGCCTGAGTGTCGACTTAGCACTATGCATTTTCTTGGAACTTTTTGGTAACTTGTTGCCAAAGGGGGAGAAAATGTATAGATCATAGGCTTCGAGAGAGAGTGTTGCTTTTATTCTCTCTTGTTTTATTTGGTGGTTTTTCGAACTTTGTTTGCTTTTGTGTGAGATACTATGTCATTGCTCGTGAGACATTGATGATCATGTGTTTGATCATAAGCTACACTTAATGTTTGCTTAATATTATCATCTTATCTATCTTATGTGATCATTCACTATTCTTGGTGATGAGTGCATGTATTTCATTCTTATCATTTTAAGCGCTCCACCAAGATGTATGTGACATGGAAGAGTAACCCATGACTCTAACTCTTTGTGCATTTGCAGTCCAAAGCAAATTTTAAATATGCACAAATTTAGGGGGAGCTCTTACTTGTCACATACTTCTCAAAGCGACGATATATTTCATGCTTATTATCGTTTGTCGAAGCTTTGATCTATATGTTGTCATCAATTACCAAAAAGGGGGAGATTGAAAGTGCAACTATCCCTAGGTGGTTTTGGTAATTCATAACAACATATAGCTCATTGAGCTAATGCTATTCCAAGATGACTATTTCAGGAAAGCTCAATGATTGGCATGGCATGGATGTGAAAGTGGAACCCTCAAAATGCTAAGGACAAAGGATTGGCTCAAGCTCAAAAGCTCAAGACTCTTCATTTTATATTTTAGTGATCCAAGATCACATTGAGTCTTTAGGAAAAAGCCAATACTATCAAGGAGGGATGAGGAGTTGCTTAATGAGCCTCTTGCTTCATGTGCTTAGTGATATGTTCCAAAACCCTCAACTACTTTCCCATATCCACATATGACCTAAACCCTAAGCCAAACTCGGTCCTACCGATTCTTTCTATCCGGCGCCACCGAGTTTCACTTGTCATAAGCCACTGCCAAACCCTAGCAATTCGGTTCTACCGATAGGGATCTCGGTCTCACCGAGATGGGATTGCAAACTCTCTGTTTCCCTTTCATAACTTTTCGGTCTCACCGAAAGAGCGAATTGGTCCCACCGAGATTGTAGTGTAAACTCTCTGTTTCCTTTTTGTAACTTTTCGGTCTCACCGAAAGAGCAAATCGGTCCCACCGAGTTTACCTGACCAACTCTCTGGTTAGCTTATTACCAAACTCGGTCTCACCGAGTTTGTGTAATCGGTCTCACCGAGATTACGTTATGCCCAAACCCTAACCATATCGGTCCTACCGAGTTGCATGTCAGTCCCACCGAAAATCTCTAACGGTCACTAGGTTTACCTTTTCGGTCCGACCGAGTTTGTTGATTCGGTCCCACCGAGATTGGAAAACTGTGTGTAACGGTTGGATTTTGTGTGGAGGCTATATATACCCCTCCACCTCCTCTTCATTCGAGGAGAGAGCCATCAGAACACATACACAATTCCAACTCATATGTTCTGAGAGAGAACCACCTACTCATGTGTTGAGACCAAGATATTCCATTCCTACCATATGAATCTTGATCTCTAGCCTTCCCCAAGTTGCTTTCCACTCAAATATTCTTTCCACAAAATCCAAATCCTATGAGAGAGAGAGTTGAGTGTTGGGGAGACTATCATTTGAAGCACAAGAGCAAGGATTTCATCATCAACACACCATTTGTTACTTCTTGGAGAGTGGTGTCTCCTAGATTGGCTAGGTGTCACTTGGGAGCCTCCGACAAGATTGTGGAGTTGAACCAAGGAGTTTGTAAGGGCAAGGAGATCGCCTACTTCGTGAAGATCTACCGCTAGTGAGGCAAGTCCTTCGTGGGCGATGGCCATGGTGGGATAGACAAGGTTGCTACTTCGTGGACCCTTCGTGGGTGGAGCCCTCTGTGGACTCGCGCGACCGTTACCCTTCGTGGGTTGAAGTCTCCATCAACGTGGATGTAGGATAGCACCACCTATCCGAACCACGGGAAAAACATCCGTGTCTCCAATTGCGTTTGAATTCTCCAAACCCTTCCCTTTACATTCTTGCAAGTTGCATGCTTTACTTTCCGCTGCCAATATACTCTTTGCATGCTTGCTTGAATTGTGTGATGATTGCTTGACTTGTCCTACAATAGCTAAAATCTGCCAAGAACTAAAATCGGGAAAAGGTTAAGTTTTTATTTGGTCAAGTAGTCTAATCACCCCCCCCTCTAGACATACTTTCGATCCTACAAGTATGTCATACCAGCTAAGCGCCATGACAAAAGGAATCAAACAGTTACTTTCAGTTCTATGCATAAACAAAGTACGACCATGCCATGTTTAGCTTCGAAAGTACAGGTACTATAGATTGGCAGGATGAAATTTCATATTAATTCCGAAGAAATAAGTGAAGCCTACCTTTCGAACACCATGCAATCAGGGGACGATCAGAAATATTGAGTCCAGCTATTTTTGAAGCAACAGTATAAGGATTCACAAGGGAGCATGCACGTGGTTGTAAAAGTACTAGTCTGTTTTGGACTTTTGTGTTCAATGTGGCCGGATACTTAAATTAGTTGAGATTTGATTTGTTAGGATAGGGGGAGAGAGAGTCCGTATGTGTCTTTCCTTGTTTAAGTTGGTACAGTTTTTATCGCCTATATAAAGGGCTGGCCGGCCGGTCGTGTACGGGTAGTTTTCTTTTGGCTATTTTGCATCGATGGATAGATTAGCAAGTCGGGGTATCTTCAGGCCGCCGTAGAATATTTGTTGATAGCTTTTGAGGCTATGTGATTTTGGTTTGAGATTGATTCTAGAGTTTCAATTTCTGCTGATCTGGTGAAGATCGTCCACGTACTTCCTCTTTTGGGTGTGCGTGTTGTTTTGGTGGTGATTGCATCTACAAGATCGCGAGCGCCACACTGTTTCAGGTGACACCGTACCGTGAAAGATTGGGCAAATTAATTGTACCATCGATTTTCTGTCGACGGTCGCATCAAGTGGTATCAGAGCAAGGTTGATCATGGTACAATTTTTTCTCGACTATTTGATTCAATTGTTTGAAAGATGGTGAACTCGCAGCATGAAAAATCTGATCATGAGGAGGGCAATGAACTTCCGGTGGATCTGAATATAAGTGATGATTTACGTATCCATCTGATGTCGATCAAGGGAGTGAACAAGAAGCTTGGGACAAGGGTTGAGGAGTTGTCTGCAAATATTGTTGGCGTCGAGGACAGGTTGAACGAACGTTTGACTGCCAGCGACCGACAGCGCATTGATAGTCTACAGGTGGTGACTGCGAGTCTTAATCGGCTCACCGCAGCAGTTCAGCGCCTTCAGGCGAGAGATGTGGCACCCCGATAGTCCCGCTCACCATGACGACGTTGTGACCGTGACAACGAGATGATGGTGATTTTTCTGAGGATTCCGATGCCCGTGGAGGTGTACCTCACCGACCACGGCATGATGCTGGGGCTCACTGCCATGCTGGGCGGCGCCGTGACTATGGCGGCAATGGTGCCAACGAGGATGATGGTTTGGGTCGAATCAAGATAACCATACCTGAATTCTCGGGACGTTGTGCTGACAAGGAGAAATATTTGGAGTGGGAGATGCGCGTAAATCAGATTTTTGATGGTCATAACTACTCCGAAGAGAAGAAGGTTCGTGTTGCATCAATGGAATTTACAAAGTATGCTCTTGTTTGGTGGGATAATAAAAACCGTACTCATGAGCGACCGACGACATGGGCTGACATGAAGCGAATTATGAGGGAACGTTTCGTGCCTGCTTACTACACTCGCCAGCTTCATAGTAGACTGTGTCGTTTAGTGCAAGGTACGAAATCAGTTGATGAGTACTACAAGGATATGCAAGTTTTGATGATCCGTACAGCTGTGCGTGAGTCTGCGGAGGCGACCATGGTACGTTTCTTTGAGGGGTTAGAAGAAAAGATTCGTGACCGTGTTGATTTAATGCAATATAATGATATTCATGAGTTGCTTCATCAAGCGGAGCGTGCTGAACGTTGGGTATTGGAGAAGCAAGCTTCAGAGACTCGTCCATCTTACAACAGTGGGCGACGTGGTTCTTCTCCTATTGAGGGTGGGTTTAGTGCTAAGCCAGCTACTTCTTATAAGTCGGGAAGCATTGAACAAACCAAAGTGGCTGCTGCACCAAAGGAGGTTTCTCAAGTTTCATCTAGTGCGACGTCTTCTCATCACCGTAATATTATTTGCCACAAGTGTGGAGGACGTGGACACATGAAGCATGAATGTTCCAATCAGTGAAGGGTTCTACTGGTTGATGCGGAATATATTTCAGAATCTGAAGATGAGATGCCTAAGTTAGAGGATGGAATCAAAAGAGGTCGTGGTGATACCATACTATGTTATCCTCAAGATGATCCTGATATGGAGAGTTTGCTAGCACATAAGGTCCAGCGATATGACAAGGTCATTTTTGAACCAGGACAGCGACGGAATATTTTTGAAACTGCATGTACCATCAAGGGACAAGTTTGCAAACTGATAATTGATGGTGGCAGTGCTAGCAACATGATTAGTAAGGATGTGGTGGAGTCTTTTTCTTTGCCAACTTGGGAGCATCCGAAACCATACTATATGAAGTGGATCAATGATGTGGGCGAAGTGAAGGTAACTCTCAGGGTGAAGGTTCCTTTTTCTGTTGATGGCTATGTGGATAAAGTGGAATGCGATGTTATGCCACTGCATGTTTGTCATTTTATTTTGGGGCGTCCGTGGCAGCATGATGTTAACGCTCTTCATCATGGGCGAACAAATAGGTACACTTTTATGCATAAGGGTGAGTTCTATATTGTTCCCAAAGATGCAAAAGATATAGAGTGTACCATCGAAGTGTTTAAAAAAATCTACAAGACACCGGTCAAAACCGAGGATGGTTTCTCTTCAAGGGAGGGAGGATGATGCGACATTGTCTACGGACACTGATGTTTCGTTAATGGAGAAGTATGTCATACCAGCTAAGCACCGTGACAAAAGGAATCAAATGGTTACTTTCAGTTCTATGCATAAACAAAGTACGACCATGCCATGTTTAGCTTCGAAAGTACAGGTACTACAGATTGGCAGGATGAAATTTCATATTATTCCGAAGAAAGAAGTGAAGCCTACCTTTTGAACACCATGCAATCAAGGCACGATCAGAAATATTGAGTCCAGCATGCATGTGGTTGTCAAAGTACTAGTCTATTTTGGACTTTTGTGTTCAACGTGGCCGGATACTTAAATTAGTTGAGATTTGATTTGTTAGGATAGGGGAGAGAGAGTCCTTATGTGTCTTTCCTTGTTTAAGTCGGTATAGTTTTTATCGCCTATATCAAGGGCTGGCCGGCCGGCCGTGTACGGGTAGTTTTCTTTTGGCTATTTTGCATCGATGGACAGATTAGCAAGTCGGGGTATCTTCAGGCCGCCGCAGAATATTTGTTGATAGCTTTTGAGGCTATGTGATTTTGGTTTGAGATTTATTCTAGAGTTTCAATTTCTGCTGATCTGGTGAAGATCGTCCACGTACTTCCTCTTTTGGGTGTGCGTGTTGTTTTGGTGGTGATTGCATCTACAAGATCGCGAGCGCCACACTGTTTCAGGTGACACCGTACCGTGAAAGATTGGGCAAATTAATTGTACCATCGATTTTCTGTTGACGGTCACATCAATGGGGGAGCTTATAGAGAAGCTCAAGGGAGCGCGACGACGCTTCCGATTATGGAAGATATCAGCCTGCCGACAAGGTGCAAGGGAAGCCTGGGCTATGGTGTAGACGCAATATACCAAAGCTGACCCAAACCACATGGCCAAGGTCAGACCTATCGGGCCCGATGGTAAAGAGATCCCAGTCAGTTTAGTGTATGACCAAGTAGAATTAGCCGCAAAGTATTCCCAATAGGATTGTAGGCTAGACATCATGTTGGATGGTATAGAAGAAGAATTTAATCAGTCTTAGTGATTGTGTACTTCAAGTGACATATGTGATGTCCTAGCCGGATTGTAAATCATTTGTCATGGCAGACCTTTTCGCTTCGACCTCTGAACCTGATAGTCCGGAGTGTATCCGAATACCTGCTCAGTTATGTAAAAACCGGGGTATGCATGGAAACCAGGCGTAGGGGTCATAAGTGCTTGAACAGACAAGTACCCAACTAGCTATGTTATATTACATGGGTAGTAAGAAACATCTTCTAGGGAGAATAGTTCCGTTAAGGGTTCCTTTCCCTGGGTACGGATGCCCTAATGTGCATGTACGAACTGCGAAAAGAGACACAGGCTATAAACATCTGGGGGCATGTGTCAAATTAAATAAAAGTCATCTTTTATTCACCGATCGAATATTCCCTTAAGAACGCTAGCTTTCGGCTTCACCCAGTCTGAGGTACACATCCGGCTGACCCGGCAGTAATAATCGCAGAGGTGCTCCCCTTATGCCCTAGCCGAATTAACGGGAACGTAGGGCATAAGCACAAGAGCCAGGCAACCCAGCTTGGCCAAAACTTAAGTCATATCGATGCATATATTGGCAAGAAAGGTACATGCGGAAGAATAACACATATGTGGGACATAAAGCCTAGAAAAATAGTTAGATTAAGCTTCTGTATAAGAAGCCCCCAGGTATAATGAGCGCGGTTAGCGCGTCAAGATTGTGTAACCAAGACACAAGTTTAGCCTTTTAGGGCCTTGAGGAGAAATAAAAAGAGAGAAAGAGAGAAAAGACAGATATGCAAAAAATTGACAGAGGTAAGGAGACGAACATGGAGTCCGGCACTAGGCGTAGAATCTTCGGAGTATGTCTGTGTTCCATGGGTTTGGCTCGAGTCGATTGTCCTATGCATCCCGCAGACGGTACGCTCCACCAGTCAGAACCTGGTCGATAATGAAGGGACCTTCCCATTTGGGCTTGAGCTTGTTCTTTTTCTTCCCCAATAGGCGTAGAACTAGTTCGCCAACGTTATAGGTTTTGGCCCGCACTTCTCTGCTTTGATACCTTCGAGCCTGTTGCTGATAGAATGCGGAACGGGTTTTTGCCACGTCGCGCTCCTCCTCCAGGGCATCCAAATTGTCCTGCCGATCGAGCTCAGCCTCTTTTTCTTCGTACATGCGCACTCGAGGTGAGTCATGAATTATGTCGCAAGGCAGAACCGCCTCTGCACCGTACACCATAAAAAACGGTGGGTATCCGGTAGTGCGATTCGGCATGGTCCGCAACCCCCATAGTACGAAGTTGAGCTCCTCTACCCAGTGCGTGTTTGATTCCTTTCAGGACCACACTAATCTAGGTTTAATGCCGCTCATGATAAGACCATTTGCTCGCTCGACTTGACAGTTAGTTTGCGGGTGATAGACAGAAGCATAATCGAGCTTGATGCCCATGTTGTTGCACCAAAGTTTCACCTCGTTGGCTGTAAAGTTCGTGCCGTTGTCAGTGATGATGCTGTGGGGGATGCCATAATGGTGTACAACCCCGGATATGAAGTCTATCACCGGTCCGGATTCAGCCATTTTGACAGGTTTGGCTTCTATCCATTTGGTGAATTTATCCACCATGACCAGTAAGTATTTTTTCTTATGGGTTCCCCTTTAAGGGGTCTGACCATATCAAGCCCCCAGACCGCAAAGGGACAAGTAATGGGGATTGTTTGGAGAGCGGTAGGCGGCATATGGCTTTGGTTTGCAAAAATCTGGCAACCGACGCAATGTTGGACCAGATGCTGCGCATCTCCCGGGCCGTCGGCCAATAGAAACCTGTACAGAAGGCCTTGCTTACAAGGGCCCGGGCTGCAGCGTGATGGCCGCCGAGTCCAGCATGGATTTCCGCCAAAAGCTTCCGCCCTTCCTCTTCGGAGATGCACCTTTGAAGGACTCCGGTTGTGCTTTTCTTATAAAGCTCTCCCTCGTGGACCTTGTAGGCTTTAGATCGTCGCACTATGCAGCGTGCCTCATTTTGGTCCTCGAGTAGTTCCTGCCTGGTTAGGTAGGCCAGGAATGGTTCTGTCCATGGGGCGATGACGGCCATTATCACGTGGGCTGAAGGTGTTATTTTGATGGCAGAGCCTCCGATTGAGTCAGAGTGTTTGGTATCTGATGTTGTGGCTGGGTCCGGATTATTGTTACCGGTGTCCCCCTCCCATACCACGGATGGCTTAAACAGTTTTTCCAGGAAGATGTTGGGTGGAACAGGGTCGCGTTTAGCACCGATACGGGCGAGGATATCTGCCACCTGATTGTTTTCCCGAGCCACATGGTGGAATTCAAGCCCCTCGAACCAAGCTGACATTTTGAGGACGGTGTTGCGATATGCCGCCATTTTTGGATCCTTGGCATCGAAGTCTCCATTTATTTGAGATATTGCGAGGTTTGAATCCCCACGCACCTCCAGGCGTTGAATGCCCATGGAAACTTCCATTCGAAGACCGTGTAATAGGGCCTCGTATTTGGCTGCATTATTGGAGTCTGTGTATAGTATTTGGAGTACGTATTGAACTGTATCTCCGGTGGGGGACGTCAGGACGACTCCAGCCCCCAGACCAGCCAGCATTTTAGAGCTATCGAAGTGCATGATCCAATTGGAGTATGTGCCGTACTCTTTAGGGAGTTCGGCTTCTGTCCATTCGGCGACGAAATCAGCCAGTACTTGCGACTTAATGGCTCGCTGTGGTTTATATGTTATGTCGAACGGGAGGAGCTCGATAGCCCATTTGGCAATCCGGCTCATGGCAACGCAGTTGTTCATTATGTCGTTGAGTGGTATTTCGGAGGCCACCGTAATTGAACACTCTTGAAAGTAGTGTCGTAATTTCCGGGATGCCATGAATACCATGTATGCTATCTTTTGATAATGTGGGTACCGTGATTTTCATGGAGTAAGGACAGTGGATACATAATATACCGACTTTTGAAGTGGGAATTTATGTCCGTCTGTCTCTCGTTCGACGACGAGCACCGCGCTTACAACTTGGTGAGTTGCCGCTATATATAATAGCATTGGTTCGCCGACATTTGGCGTGGCCAAGATTGGGTTGGTGGCCGGGATGGCTTTTATTTCTTCCAATCCGGTCGTGGCTACGTCCGTCCACTCGAAGTGTTTGGTGCGCCAAAGAAGGCGATAAAGGGGGAGTGCCTTTTCTCCTAATCGGGAGATGAAGCGGCTTAAGGCCGCCACACATCCAGTTAACTTCTGGATTTGCTTGAGGTCAGTCGGGATAGCCAACTGCGACAGAGCCCAAATCTTAGCCAGATTTGCTTCAATTCCTCTGCTGGAGATGATAAAGCCTAGGAGCTTTCCGGCGGGTACGCTGAAAATGCATTTTTCTGGATTGAGCTTAATGTCGTATGTTCAGAGATTGTCGAACGTGAGCCTCAAGTCATCTATTAAGGAGTCGACGTGTCTGGTTTTAACGACCACATCATCGACGTATGCCTCCACTGTTTTGCCAATATGCTTTTCCAGACATGTATGAATCATGCGCTGATACGTTGTGCCGGCGTTTTTGAGCCCGAAGGGCATTGTGTTAAAACAGAAGGGGACGTATGGAGTGATGAATGCCGCTGCGGCTTGATCGGACTCCGCCATCTTAATTTGGTGGTAACCGGAGTATGCGTCGAGGAAGCACAATGAGTAGTATCACGTTGTCCCTGTCCACTGTGGAGCGCAGCGCGGTTAACTCCTCCACCACAAGGGCTTCGAATAAGGCCTCGAGGGCCAGTGCGGCTGTTTTGTTCTCGGCGCAGAGTGCTATGTCCGGATCACTAGCTAGAGTGATGATTCCATTGGGTCCGGGCATTTTGAGCTTCATGTACCCATAATGGGGTATGGCTTGAAAAATCATGAATGCCTCCCGCCCTAGAAGGGCGTGGTATCCGCTACTGAACGGGGCCACTTGGAATGTGATTTCTTCGGACCTGTAATTCTCCGGAGTGCCGAATACCACATCTAGTGTGATTTTCCCAGCGCAACGTGCCTCCCGACTAGGGATGATTCCTCGGAAGGTCGTGCTGCTTTGCTCAATATGGTTGCTGTCTATTTCCATTTTTTGAAGAGTCTCCTCATAAATGAGCTTTAATCCGCTACCGCTGTCCATGAGTACTTTAGTGAGCTGAAAGCCGTCCACAATTGGACTGAGGACCAAAGCAGCTGGTGCTCGGGCTGTTCAGAATTTAGGTTCGTCACTGGCATTGAAGGTGATAGCCGTGTCGCTCCATGGATTTATTGTTGCCACGTGGCACACTTCGGCAAGGCTGCGGAGTGCTCGCTTACGCCTATTATTTGAGGCAAAGGTCTCGAAGACTATCAATACTGTATTGTTATCCACGGGAAGGTGCTCTGAGGTATTTTGGATGAGGAGATCCTCACCACTCTTGGCCACCTGCCGGAGTACCCAACATGATCTAAGGCTGTGTGTTGATATGGTATCCGCTGTAATATGAATTTTGCAGGGCCCGTTAAGCCATCCCTCCAATACGGTTCCACGCCCTGTGGTGGGGTTTTGCTTCTTTGTAATTGAGTCAGGTGACTTATGAGAGTGCACCTTTTAGTTCGGATTGGGGGTTTTGTCAGAGGCGGATTATCCCAAAATTTTGTTCGGGTTTTCCAGGCGCTTTCCATCGCACAGTACTTCCGTACTATGGCCGCCAAGTCGGCGAAGTGTGCTATGTCACGGCGACTTATGGCGTTGAGGATTCCCTTGTCCGTGCAATTGTTGCAAAATAACGAAATTGCGTCTTCCTCGCGATAGTCCTTGACCTTGTTCATTACAAGGAGGAATCTGGCCCAATAGTGATGCACTGTCTCTTGGGGCGCTTGCCTAATGTGGGAAAGATCGTTTGTATTTGGGTGGGTGGGTGGATTTAAGTCTAGACCTTGACCCAATCTGAGACCCCGGGGCAGGGGAGTTTCCGATCTTGGAGGTTCGGGCTCCGGGATGTTGCCCCGCGGGTTCGGTATGTAGCCTGATTCTAGGTCCAGGGTTAGGGCGATGTCCTCCCGTGAGCAGGTATCCGGCTCGGAGAGTTCGGGAATCCGGACATAGTTCGTCCTCAGGATAGAGGGAGAATCGCCGCATTGCTCCTCCACCACCGCTATCTGATGGGTGACCGGCGGAGAGTTAATCTCCGTTTGGTCGGGTTTAAGCCCAATCCGATCGTAGTCCATAGCGACTCCCAGAGTGGCGATGTGAACGAAGAGCTCGTTCAAAGAGGAGAGCTCCATTGGATCCATCTGATCGGTGAATTTCGAGCCGATGTGGAGGCTATTTTCGATGACCCGAGAAGTCATCGTTGGCGCAGCGGTCGAGTGGGCGGTCATGACGAAGTCGCCTAGTCGGAGAATTTGGCCTATAGCCAGGGCTCCCCCAGAGGTGATGTTCTCCTTGACAACGAGACGACCTATCCCTCCTTATGATGACGACATAGTGGAACTCTCAATGAAAGCACCAATGTTGGTGTCAAAACCGACGGATCTCGGGTAGGGGGTCCCGAACTGTGCGTCTAAGGCGGATGGTAACAGGAGGCAGGGGACACGATGTTTACCCAGGTTCGGGCCCTCTTGATGGAGGTAATACCCTACGTCCTTCTTGATTGTTCTTGATGATATGAGTATTACAAGAATTGATCTACCACGAGATTGTAGAGGCTAAACCCTTGAAGCTAGCCTATGGTATGATTGTGTGTTGTCCTACGGACTAAACCCTCCGGTTTATATAGACACCGGAGGGGGTTAGGGTTACACAAGGTCGGTTACAAGGGACGAGATCTACATATCCGTATTGCCTAGCTTGCCTTCCACGCCAAGGAGAATCCCATCAAGACACGGGACGAAGTCTTCAATCTTGTATCTTCATAGTCCAACAGTCCGACCAAAGGATATAGTCCGGCTGTCCGGAGACTCCCTAATCCAGGACTCCCTCAGCTTGTGTTACACAAACCTCGTGAGGTGTCCCTTGCCTTGATCTCTCCGCCCCTCGCGAGCCAGCCAGATGAGGCCGCCCCTGAGGAGGTCTTGCATCATCCGCCTCGTGAGGCTTGGTCCCTCGCGAGGGTCTTGAGTGTTTACTGGTGAAGATGGGTCGTACAGGGCTGCCGGTGGAGCCACGCCGCGCGCCGTAGGCTGGCAAGTCTGGGGACCCCGTTCCCAGAACACCGACAGTAGCCCCCGGGCCCAAGGCACGCTTGGGCTTGGCTTTGAGGCGATGCCAAAGGGGAAGTGTGGAGCACTGCGGGCCCCAACAACCTACGGCCACGGTTGGCGCATGGCGACTGATTGGACATAGGCGTCTCCGCTTCCCCATGCTGCCTCGGCAACTGCCCTACTTGACGAGTCCTTGCCGCATGCAAAAAAAGATCATTATTACCTTAGATCGTGGATGCCGGCGGTTGGCCTCCCCTTGGCAATAAATGGGGAGAGGGGGTGGAGCCCCTGTCACCCATATCTTCCTTTGCTTCTCCTGCTCCTTCTTCTTCCTCGCATCATCGCTTGTTGCACCGACCATGGCGCCGATACGAAGGTTCTCGGCCGCGGAGAAGGGCAAGACTCCCCTTGATGAGCCCGAGCCACTTCCGCCGAAGAAGAGGCTGTATCATCATCGCGACATCGTCGTCAGGCCGCAAGTGTCACGGCCATGGTACAAGCGGCCACCTCCTGGGTATCCGCTGCCTTTGTACGCCCAAGCTGAGGGTTCCAGAGGGAGGGGCGACGAGCGCCGCCTCCATGATGTTCTTCAAGGTCTTCGACGAGGAAGGCTGCCGCTTGCAGTGCTAAGGGGGTCGTCAGGCCGGCACAACGGCCAACGCCGAGCCTGCCGCTGGGCTCGCCAGCAGCTCCTCCAGTGACAGTGGTGACTCCTGGTGGTCCAGCGATGATAGCTACGTGCCCCGGAGCTCTCACCGGGCCCGGAGCAGGGCTGCAGCGTCCAGTCACCATTGTCGCTGATTTGGATGAGGTTGGCGCCGGCCTCCGGAGGCCCACTTTTTATGATGGCGTCGGCGACGTTTAACGCGTGTAGATAGAGCTCCTAGGAACTCCCTTCTTTTTGTTCCCTGCGAGGAATTGAAACGGACCCCATGGGGGCGTGTAATGGGTCTGCGATGTCTTTTGCTGATATTATCCTTTTTATGAAAATTTGCGAGCGCATGTCCTGCTGAGGCTCGGTCTCCCCTTTCCAATCCCGCGGCATCTTGGTGCTCTACGCCGACAGGTCCCGGTCCCCAGGCAGGCTGCAGCCATCACTGGTATGCTAGGTCGCGATGCCGTGGTCAAGGCCAGGAGGTGAGCGGCCCGAGGTCCAGTAAGAGCTCCTGAGGCGCGATGCTCAAGAGGTCACCTTTAGCACGCAAGCAGCTACCTGAGGATGGGAAAGGGAGGCGACGCTGACGAGGATCTTATGCCATAGCGCTGGGTTGATCCAGGCACGGGACTTATCTTGGCACTCCAGGGCTGGTTCCTCGTGTTGTGCCAGACTTGTGCGTCAGCCGCTGTTGGGTAGCTAGGTTAGGCCCGTGCGAGCCTCCCCTCTTCTCCATGCTCTTCGGTGTGCTCTACATCCTCAGGTCCCGGCCCTCGAGCAAGCTCAGCCGCCGCTGGTATGCCAACTCGCGATGCCGTGGTCATGGCCAGGGGTGAGGGCTGGAGAGCCAGTAAGAGCTCCTGAGTCGCGATGCTCAGGAGCTCCCCTTTCAATGCACAAGCGAATTGCATGGGAGAAGAGAAAGAGAGCCCGCGGTACCACCCATTGTGGTCCTCAGGAGGTTCCTGCAGGTTAGCGTGAGGAAGGGCACAAATTTCCATGGTGATTGCCGGTCCGCCACTGGTTGCTTCTCAAGGAGGTGAAGGCACTGAGGGTCTGGTGAGGTGACGTGCACGGGCGTGCCGCGAGCCAGAGATTTGCCGCTCAGATTTGTCAGCGTTGCAGGGATGGACCCGAGCACAAGCGCCGTGCCGGCATGAAAGGTTCCTGTGGTGGGCGATAATCAAGCAGGCAGTGATGACCATGGAAAGCAAACTAGCTTAGGTAAATGCAAGAACGATACGTGCCGCTGGGTCGGACTCGAGCGGCCCGGGGATGATGCATCCCGAGGGGCGCCCCAAGCAGGGTGAACTAAAGATGCAGGCGGACACATGCCGCAGGGACAGACCCGTGCGGCCTGGGAATGATGCAACCCAGGGGGCGCTCCCAGCTAAATAAATTTGGAAAATTTCACATGGTTTGGTTGTCTAAGGAGTGTTGGGGTAGCTGAAGACACGTAGCGAAGAAGTCGCTCCTCGCCAGCCGTCGGTACCTAGAGCCTCGGGAGGCTCTGGAGGCTTGGGTGGCCTCCTGAGGACCGTCTCCGTCTCCGCCAGGACTGCGTGATGCCTGGCCTCTTGACCTACCAGGATGCTCCGCAGGTTGCGCTGGAAGGCGGCCGCCACGCTCGGTAGGCCGAATGGCATGCGAACGTAGCTGTGAGGTGGACCCTCACACTGGCCGGCACACGAAGGCCAGAAGCGCTCCTGAGATGCGGCCCTGTTGAGCCCCGGGATGTCGATGCAGACGCGCAGCTAACCACCCTCGCCTGGATGGGGAGCAGCGCCAGGTGGGTGGCGGTCGTCGCGTATTGCTCTTGCTTCCTGAAGCTCCTGAGTGGCCTTGGTGATGAACTCCTGATCGCCGGCCGCTACTCGCCCGGTCTCCTCCAGAGGGAAACGTGCCGTGAAGCACACCTCCACATGGTGCCCGAGCGCCTCGCTCGTGATGTCGGCCAGGTCCAAGGCCCTCCAGAAGAGTGCTCCCGAGCCCTGCCCGAGGAGGGTGCCGGGGGTGCCTCCCTATGCAAGGGAGGGAGGCGCGCCAGGCGCGGGCACTGATCATGAGGTGGCACCGCTGGAGGCGCCGCTCCCCTGAGGCCCAGTGCGGAGTAGCTACTTCTTCTTCTTCGGGTTGGCCTCAGGAGGGTCTTGCACATAGGTCTTCAACTGCTGCAGCTTGGTAGGCGCGCTCGAGGGAGCACACCGCGTCTCTTTCTTCATAGGGGACTGTGATGATTCCGCCGCTTCCTAGCATCTTGAGGACGTTGTAGCCATGGTGGGTGACTGCCATGAATTTGGCTAGCACGGAGTACCTGAGGATGGCATTGCACGGCAGGTGGATGTGGGATACATCAAAGTCGACGAGCTCGGTGTGGTAGTTGTCGCGCTGACCGAAGGTGACAGGGAGTCGAACTTGCCCTATCGGGGTGGTGGATCCGTCAGTCACTCCTGAGAAAGGCTTGGTGGGATGAAGCTGATCGTATGGCACTTGAAGGCTGTGGAACGTCTCGACGGACAGGACACTGAGCCCTGCACCGCCGTCGATGAGGGTCTTGGTGACTTGGACATTGCTGATGATGGGTGAACAGAGCATCGGGAGGACACCGGCGGTTTCCACGCATTTGAGCTGGTCCGCCGAGCTAAAGGTGATGGCGTACTTGGACCATCTGAGCGGGCGCGTAGACTCGAGCTTGGGGAGCGTTGCATTCACCTCGCGAGAGAACTGCTTGAAGATGCGCTGGGAAGCTGGGGCCTGAGCGCCACCCAAGATGCAGGCGATGGCGCGCGGCTCCTGGAAGCCCCAGCCCCTTCGTCATGTTGGTGGTCGCCGTTCCTCCTTGGTGGCAGCGGCAGCGGAGGGAGACAAGGGTTGCCCTGAGGGCGGTCCTCGTGATGCTGGTCCCTCCAGGCGCCCTCACGAGGCTGATCCTGCCAGTGGTCCTCGCGAGGCTGGTCGCGCCACTCCCGGCGGGGCCCATGGTCGTCCCAACGACCTCCACCTCATCCACCTCCTCGGCCGTATCCCCGATCGTTGCGCTCGGGGCATCGATCGAAGCGTCCGTCTCGAATGGCCCTGAGCTCTTGACAATCATTGGTGTTGTGGTTGCACATGTTGTGGAAGGCGTAGAACGTACGACTGCCCTTGGACGACTCGGGTAGGTCTCGGCCGCGCTTGGTATCTGGTTCTGCCGCGAGTACGGCCACCCCTTTGCGCTTCACGTCCTTGACCTTGGCCTTCTTCTCCTCTGGATCCGCAACAGGGAGCTTGAGAAGGGAGAGGCGCCCCTCCTCAGCTCTTGCACACTTGGTTGCTATGTTGAACAACTCCAAAGTCGTGCACAGCTCCTCATGGATGGCGAGCTCCTCCTTCATCTTGATGTCGCGAACGCCATCGGAAAACGCTGAGATGATGGCCTCGTCCGTCACCTTGGGGATCTTCAGGTGCACGCTGTTGAAGCACTGGGTGTACTTCTGCAGGGTCTCTCCCGGCTGTTGCTTGATGCGGTGCAGGTCACCTACGGCCGGGGGGCGATTGCGAGTGCCCTGGAAGTTGACGACGAAGCTGTCGTGCATCTGGTCCTAGAAGGAGATCGAGCCCAGGGGCAGGTTCAGGAGCCATGAGCGGGCGCCGTCCTTGAGAGCCATGGGAAACCAGTTCGCCATGACCTTTTCGTCGCCGTTGGCCGCCTCGATGCTCAGCTTGTAGAGCTGCAAGAACTCCGAAGGGTCGGGGGTACCATTGTAGCGAGGAGGCAGATCTGGCTTGAACTTGCCTAGCCAGACGACACTACGCAACTCAGGAGTGAAGGCGCGGCAACCTGCCGTGGCTACCGGGGCCCGTCGTGGAGGCGGAGCTTGATATTGGTGTCCCTATGCCGCCACGGCAAGTGGCGCCTGGCCCTGCCGAGGCAAGCGGTCCTGACGTGGCGGTGCTGGGAGCGGTGGAGCGTTTTCTTGCGAACAGGGGATCTCTTGGCAGCTTATTTCTTCGGGCGCGGGCACACGGCGCGGCGGGTCACGCCGCGGGACCGCACATCTTGGAGTGAGGACGTTGTCTTGACGCGGAGGAGGCGGAGGCGCTCCAGGAGCCGCACGCCTCAGCGTGAGGGCGCCATCTTGGTGCGGAGGGGGTGGAGGCGCTTCATGAGCCACATTTCTCGCAGCTGGGGGGGGGGGCGAGGCAGCGAGACGGATGGTGCAGGAGAGCCCCCTGTTGGAAATGTGCCCTAGAGGCAATAATAAAATGATTATTATATTTCCTTGTTCATGATAATTGTCTATTATTCATGCTATAATTGTATTATCCGGAAATCATAATACATGTGTGAATACATAGACCACAATGTGTCCCTAGTGAGCCTCTAGTTGACTAGCTCGTTGATCAACAGATAGTCATGGTTTCCTGGCTATGGACATGGGGATGTCATTGATAACGGGATCACATCATTAGGAGAATGATGTGATGGACAAGACCCAAACCTAAGTATAGCACAAAGATCGTGTAGTTTGTTTGCTGTAGCTTTTCTAGATGTCAAGTATCATTTCCTTAGACCATGAGATTGTGCGACTCCCGGATACCGTAGGAGTGCCTTGGGTGTGCCAAACGTCACAACGTAACTGGGTGACTATAAAGGTACATTACAGGTATCTCCGAAAGTGTATGTTGGGTTGGCACGAATCGAGACTGGGATTTTTCACTCCATATGACGGAGAGGTATCTCTGGGCCCACTCGGTAATGCATCATCATAATGAGCTCAATGTGATCAAGTGGTTGATCACGGGATCATGCATTACGGTACGAGTAAAGTGACTTGCCGGTAACAAGACTGAACAAGGTATTGGGATACCGACGATCGAGTCTCGGGCAAGTAACGTACCGATTGACAAAGGGAATTGAGTACGGGATTGATTAGGTCCTCGACATCGAGGTTCATCCGATGAGATCATCGAGGAGCATGTGGGAGCCAACATGGGTATCCAGATCCCGCTGTTGGTTATTGACCAGAGAGTCGTCTCGGTCATGTCTGCTTGTCTCCTGAACCTGTAGGGTCTACACACTTAAGGTTCGGTGATGCTAGGGTTGTATAGAAATGAGTATGCAGTAATCCGAAAGTTGTTCGGAGTCCCGGATGAGATCCTGGACGTCACGAGGAGTTCCGGAATTGTCCGGAGGTGAATAATTATATATAGGAAGTGTAGTTTCGGCCATCGGGAAAGTTTTGGGGTCACCGGTATTGTACCGGGACCACCGGATGGGTCCCGGGGGTCCACCGGGTGGGGCCACCCATCCCGGAGGGCCCCATCGGCTGAAGTGGGGAGGGGAACCAGCCCATAGTGGGCTGGTGCGCCCCCCCCCTTGGGCCCCCCATGCGCCTAGGGTTGGGAACCCTAGGGGAGGGGGCGCCTCCACTTGCCTTGGGGGGTACTCCACCCCCTTGGCCGCCGCCCCCCTAGGGGATCCCATCTCCTAGGGCCGGCGCACCCCCCTAGGGGGCCTATATAAAGGTGGGGGAGGGAGGGCAGGCGCACCTCAAGTCTTGGTGCCTCCCTCTCCCGTGCTACACCTCTCCCTCTCGTAGAAGCTCAGCGAAGCCCTGTTGCGTTCACTGCTGCATCCACCACCACGCCGTCGTGCTGCTGGATCTTCATCAACCTCTCCTTCCCCCTTGCTGGATCAAGAAGGAGGAGACGTCATCCGCTCCATACGTGTGTTGAACGCGGAGGTGCCGTCCGTTCGGCACTTGGTCATCGGTGATTTGGATCACGGCGAGTACGACTCCATCATCCCCGTTCTCTTGAACGCTTTCGCTCGCTATCTACAAGGGTATGTAGATGCACTCTCCTCTCGTTGCTAGTTGACTCCATAGATTGATCTTGGTGCAACGTAGGAATTTTTTTTTATTTTCTGCAATGTTCCCCAACAGTGGCATCATGAGCTAGGTCTATGCGTAGTTACTATGCACGAGTAGAACACAAAGTAGTTGTGGGCGTCGATATTGTCAATTTGCTTGTCGTTACTAGTCTTATCTTGATTCGGCGGCATCGTGGGATGAAGCGGCCCGGACCAACCTTACACGTACGCTTACGTGAGACCGGTTCCACCGACTGACATGCACTAGTTGCATAAGGTGGCTGGCGGGTGTCTGTCTCTCCCACTTTAGTCGGATCGGATTCGATGAACAGGGTCCTTATGAAGGGTAAATAGAAATTGGCAATTCACGTTGTGGTTTTGGTGTAGGTAAGAAACGTTCTTGCTAGAAACCTATAGCAGCCATGTAAAAACTTGCAACAACAATTAGAGGACGTCTAACTTGTTTTTGCAGCAAGTGTTTTGTGATGTGATATGGCCAAAAGTTGTGATGAATGATGAATGATATATGTGATGTATGAGAATGATCATGTTCTTGTAATAGGGATCACGACTTGCATGTCGATGAGTATGACAACCGGTAGGAGCCATAGGAGTTGTCTTTATTTATTTATGACCTGCGTGTCAACATAAACGTCATGTAATTACTTTACTTTATTGCTAAAGTGTTAGCCATAGTAGTAGAAGTAATAGTTGGCGAGCAACTTCATGGAGACACGATGATGGAGATCATGATGATGGAGATCATGGTGTCATGCCGGTGACAAGATGATCATGGAGCCCCAAGATGGAGATCAAAGGAGCTATGTGATATTGGCCATATCATGTCACTATTATTTGATTGCATGTGATGTTTATCATGTTTTTGCATCTTGTTTAATTAGAACGACGGTAGTAAATAAGATGATCCCTCATAATAATTTCAAGAAAGTGTTTCCCCTAACTGTGCGCCGTTGCGACAGTTCGTCGTTTCGAAGCACTACGTGATGATCGGGTGTGATAGATTCCAATGTTCACATACAACGGGTATAAGACAGATTTACACACGCAATACACTTAGGTTGACTTGACGAGCTTAGCATGTACAGACATGGCCTCGGAACACAGAAGACCGAAAGTTTGAGCATGAGTCGTATAGAAGATACGATCAACATGAAGATGTTCACCGATGTTGACTAGTCCGTCTCATGTGATGATCGGACACGGCCTAGTCAACTCGGATCATGTTATACTTAGATGACTGGAGGGATGTCTATCTAAGTGGGAGTTCATTGAATAATTTGATTAGATGAACTTAATTATCATGAACTTAGTCTAAAATCTTTACAATATGTCTTGTAGATCAGATGGCCAACGTTGTCCTCAACTTCAACGCGTTCCTAGAGAAAACCAAGCTGAAAGACGATGGCAGCAACTATACGGACTGGGTCCGGAACCTGAGGATCATCCTCATAGCTGCCAAGAAAGATTATGTCCTAGAAGCACCGCTAGGTGACGCACCCGTCCCACAGAACCAAGACGTTATGAACGCTTGGCAGACACGTGCTGATGATTACTCCCTCATTCAGTGTGGCATGCTTTACAGCTTAGAACCGGGGCTCCAAAAGCATTTTGAGCGACATGGAGCATATGAGATGTTCGAAGAGCTGAAAATGGTTTTCCAAGCTCATGCCCGGGTCGAGAGATATGAAGTCTCCGACAAGTTCTTCAGCTCTAAGATGGAGGAAAATAGTTCTGTCAGTGAACACATACTCAAAATGTCTGGGTTGCATAACCGCTTGACTCAGCTGGGAGTTAATCTCCTGGATGACGCGGTCATTGACAGAATCCTTCAGTCGCTTCCACCAAGCTACAAGAGCTTTGTGATGAACTTCAATATGCAGGGGATGGAAAAGACCATTCCTGAAGTATTTGCAATGCTGAAATCAGCAGAGGTAGAAGTCAAAAAGGAACATCAAGTGTTGATGGTGAATAAAACCACTAAGTTCAAGAAAGGCAAGGGTAAGAAGAACTTCAAGAAGGACGACAAGGGAGTTGCCGCGCCCGGTAAGCAAGCTGCCGGGAAGAAGCCAAAGAATGGACCCAAGCCCGAGACTGAGTGCTTTTATTGCAAGGGAAGTGGTCACTGGAAGCGGAACTACCCCAAATACTTAGCGGACAAGAAGGCCGGCATCACAAAAGGTATATGTGATATACATGTAATTGATGTGTACCTTACCAGTACTCGTAGTAGCTCCTGGGTATTTGATACCGGTGCGGTTGCTCACATTTGTAACTCAAAGCTGGAGCTGCGGAATAAGCGAAGACTGGCGAAGGACGAGGTGACGATGCGCGTCGGGAATGGTTCCAAGGTCGATGTGATCGCCGTCGGCACGCTACCTCTACATTTACCTACGGGATTAGTTTTAAACCTCAATAATTGTTATTTAGTGCCAGCTTTGAGCATGAACATTGTATCAGGATCTAGTTTAATACGAGATGGCTACTCATTTAAATCCGAGAATAATGGTTGTTCTATTTATATGAGAGATATGTTTTATGGTGATGCTCCGATGGTGAATGGTTTATTCTTAATGAATCTCAAGCGTAATGCTACACATATTCATAGTGTGAATACCAAAAGATGTAAGGTTGATAATGATAGTCCCACATACTTGTGCACTGCCGCCTTGGTCACATAGGTGTCAAACACATGAAGAAGCTCCATGCAGATGGACTTTTAGAGTCTCTTGATTACGAATCATTTGACATGTGCGAACCATGCCTCATGGGTAAAATGACCAAGACTCCATTCTCAGGAACAATGGAGCGAGCAACCAACTTATTGGAAATCATACATACTGATGTGAGCGGTCCAATGAGTGTTGAGGCTCGCGGTGGCTATCGTTATGTTCTCACCCTCACTGATGACTTGAGTGGATATGGGTATGTCTACTTAATGAAACACAAGTCTGAGGCCTTTGAAAAGTTCAAGGAATTTCAGAGTGAGGTTGAGAATCAACGTGACAGGAAAATCAAGTTCTTGCGATCAGATCGTGGGGGAGAATACTTGAGTC
The DNA here is from genome assembly GCF_002162155.2 of Triticum dicoccoides. Classification (NCBI taxonomy): domain Eukaryota; kingdom Viridiplantae; phylum Streptophyta; class Magnoliopsida; order Poales; family Poaceae; genus Triticum; species Triticum dicoccoides. Next base: position 451,426,586 of record NC_041390.1, on the reverse strand, counting down.
ACGAATTTGGCACACACTTAAGAAAATGTGGAATAGTTTCACAACTCACGCCGCTTGGAACACCTCAGCGTAATGGTGTGTCCGAATGTCGTAATCGCACCCTATTAGATATGGTGCGATCTATGATGTCTCTTACCGATTTACCGCTATCATTTTGGGGCTATGCTTTAGAGACTGCCGCATTCACTTTAAATAGGGCTCCATCGAAATCCATTGAGACGACACCGTATGAATTATGGTTTGGGAAGAAACCTAAGCTGTCGTTTCTAAAAGTTTGGGGATGCGATGCTTATGTCAAGAAACTTCAACCTGACAAGCTCGAACCCAAGTCGGAAAAATGCGTCTTCATAGGATACCCTAAAGAAACTGTTGGGTATACCTTCTACCTCAGATCCGAAGGAAAGATCTTTGTTGCCAAGAATGGGTCCTTTCTAGAGGAGTTTCTCTCGAAATAAATAAGTGGGAGGAAGGTAGAACTTGATGAAGTATTACCTCTTGAACCGGTAAGTGGCACAGCTCAAGAAAATGTTCCTGAAGTGCCTGCACCGACTAGAGAGGAAGTTGATGATGGTGATCATGAAACTTCAGATCAAGTTGCTACTGAACTTCGTAGGTCCACAAGGACACGTTCCGCACCAGAGTGGTACGGCAACCCTGTCTTGGAAATCATGTTGTTAGACAACGGTGAACCTTCGAACTATGAAGAAGTGATGGCGGGCCCGGATTCCGACAAATGGCTGGAAGCCATGAAATCCGAGATAGGATCCATGTATGAAAACGAAGTATGGACTTTGACTGACTTGCCCATTGATCGGCGAGCCATAGAAAATAAATGGATCTTTAAGAAGAAGACAGACGCAGATGGTAATGTGACCATCTATAAGGCTCGGCTTGTCGCTAAGGGTTATCGACAAGTTCAAGGGGTTGACTACGATGAGACTTTCTCACCCGTAGCGAAGCTGAAGTCCGTCCGAATCATGTTAGCAATTGCCGCATTCTATGATTATGAGATATGGCAAATGGACGTCAAAACGGCATTCCTTAATGGTTTCCTTAAGGAAGAATTGTATATGATGCAGCCGGAAGGTTTTGTCGATCCTAAGAATGCTGACAAGGTGTGCAAGCTCCAACGCTCGATTTATGGGCTGGTGCAAGCATCTCGGAGTTGGAACATTCGCTTTGATGAGATGATCAAAGCGTTTGGGTTTATGCAGACTTATGGAGAAGCTCTGTAGCATTTCTCATATTGTATGTGGATGACATACTGTTGATGGGAAATGATATAGAATTCTTGGAAAGCATAAAGGCCTATTTGAACAAGTGTTTTTCAATGAAGGGCCTTGGAGAAGCTGCTTATATATTAGGCATCAAGATCTATAGAGATAGATTGAGACGCCTCATTGGTCTTTCACAGAGTATGTACCTTGACAAGATTTTAAAGAAGTTCAAAATGGATCAGTCAAAGAAGGGGTTCTTGCCTGTATTGTAAGGTACGAGATTGAGCTTGGCTCAATGCCCGACCACGGCAGAAGATAGAGAAAAGTTGAGTGTCGTCCCCTATGCCTCGGCCATAGGGTCTATCATGTATGCTATGCTGTGCACCAGACCTGATGTAAACCTTGCCGTGAGTTTGGTAGGAAGGTACCAAAGTAATCCCGGCATGGAACACTGGACAGCGGTCAAAAATATCCTGAAGTACCTAAAAAGGACTAAGGAAATGTTTCTCGTTTATGGAGGTGACGAAGAGCTCGTCATAAAGGGTTACGTCGATGCTAGCTTCGACACAGATCTGGATGACTCTAAGTCACAAACCGGATACGTGTATATTTTGAATGGTGGGGCAGTAAGCTGGTGCAGTTGCAAGCAAAGCGTTGTGGCGGGATCTACATGTGAAGCGGTCTGGGTGAAGGAGTTCATTACCGACCTAGGAGTCATACCCAATGCGTCGGGCCCGATGACTCTCTTCTGTGACAACACTAGAGCTATTGCCCTTGCCAAGGAGCCTAGGTTTCACAGGAAGACCAGGCATATCAAGCGTCGCTTCAACTCCATTCGTGAAAGTTTTCAAAATGGAGACATAGAGATTTGTAAAGTACATACGGACCTGAATGTAGGAGATCCGTTGACTAAACCTCTCCCTAGAGCAAAACATGATCAACACCAGAATTCCATGGGTGTTCGATTCATCACAATGTAACTAGATGATTGACTCTAGTGCAAGTGGGAGACTGTAGGAAATATGCCCTAGAGGCAATAATAAAATGATTATTATATTTCCTTGTTCATGATAATTGTCTATTATTCATGCTATAATTGTATTATCCGGAAATCGTAATACATGTGTGAATACATAGACCACAATATGTCCGTAGTGAGCCTCTAGTTGACTAGCTCGTTGATCAACAGATAGTCATGGTTTCCTGGCTATGGACATGGGGATGTCATTGATAACGGGATCACATCATTAGGAGAATGATGTGATGGACAAGACCCAAACCTAACATAGCACAAAGATCGTGTAGTTCGTTTGTTGTAGCTTTTCTGGATGTCAAGTATCATTTCCTTAGACCATGAGATTGTGCAACTCCCGGATACCGTAGGAGTGCCTTGGGTGTGCCAAACGTCACAACGTAACTGGGTGACTATAAAGGTACATTACAGGTATCTCCGAAAGTCTCTGTTGGGTTGGCACGAATTGAGACTGGGATTTGTCACTCCGTATGACGGAGAGGTATCTCTGGGCCCACTCGGTAATGCATCATCATAATGAGCTCAATGTGATCAAGTGGTTGATCATGGGATCATGCATTATGGTACGAGTAAAGTGACTTGCCGGTAACAAGACTGAACAAGGTATTGCGATACCAACGATCGAGTCTCGGGCAAGTAACGTACCGATTGACAAAGGGAATTGAGTACGGGATTGATTAGGTCCTCAACATCGTGGTTCATCCGATGAGATCATCAAGGAGCATGTGGGAGCCAACATGGGTATCTAGATCCCGCTGTTGGTTATTGACCAGAGAGTCGTCTCGGTCATGTCTGCTTGTCTCCCGAACCCGTAGGGTCTACACACTTAAGGTTCGGTGACGCTAGGGTTGTATAGATATGAGTATGCAGTAACCCGAAAGTTGTTCGGAGTCCCGGATGAGATCCCGGACGTCACGAGGAGGTCCAGAATGGTCCGGAGGTGAAGAATTATATATAGGAAGTGCAGCTTCGGCCATCGGGAGAGTTTTGGGGGTCAACGGTATTGTACAGGGACCACCGGAAGGGCCCCGGGGGTCCACCGGGTGGGGCCACCCATCCCGGAGGGCCCCATGGGCTGAAGTGGGGAGGGAACCAGCCCATAGTGGGCTGGTGCGCCCCCCCCCCTTGGCCCCCCATGCGCCTAGGGTTGGGAACCCTAGGGGAGGGGGCGCCTCCACTTGCCTTGGGGGGTACTCCACCCCCTTGGCCGCCGCCCCCCCCCCTAGGAGATCCCATCTCCTAGGGCCGGCGCACCCCCCTAGGGGGCCTATATAAAGGGGGGGAGGGAGGGCAGCTGCACCTCAAGTCTTGGCGCCTCCCTCTCCCCTGCTACACCTCTCCCTCTCGCAGAAGCTCGGTGAAGCCCTGCTGCGTTCACTGCTGCATCCACCACCACGCCGTCGTGCTGCTGGATCTTCATCAACCTCTCCTTCCACCTTGCTAGATCAATAAGGAGGAGACGTCATCCGCTCCGTATGTGTGTTGAACGCGGAGGTGCCATCCGTTCAGCACTTGGTCATCGGTGATTTGGATCACGGCGAGTACGACTCCATCATCCCCGTTCTCTTGAACGCTTCCGCTCGCGATCTACAAGGGTATGTAGATGCACTCTCCTCTCATTGCTAGTTGACTCCATAGATTGATCTTGGTGAAACGTAGGCATTTTTTTTGTTTTCTGCAACATTCCCCAACACCCCCCGCGGCGCTGACGAGCTCGGCGATGCGGTCCAACCAGTCCTCGTAGAGGTCGTCGACCGGGCGGTAGCGCAGGAGCTCGCGTGCCATGAGCAGCGCGTCCTGTGCGTCCGTGGGTGCGTGGCGAGCGTGAGACGATGAGCCATCCGGAGTCAGTGACGGGGTGGCGGTGCGGCCATCTCGCCGCACGGAGCGGTGCCGTGAGACGGCTTGCTGCTCGTTTGCCGCCAGGCCGGTGGTGGCGTTGGCGGTGGGTGACGGAGAACGATGGGGAGGCCCGCCAACAGGAGCTATCTGAGCGACACGGGTGGCTAGGGCGGCCCGGCGCTCAGCGAGTGCCCGACGAGCGTCGGCCATGAACTCGGTGGAGTGGCGAAGCGCGGATTGACGAAGGGGAAAGCTTAAGCGCACCTCTACATGGTGCGCCGAATGTTGGGTTTTGGGTTCTAGCAAAACCCTTGAGGTTCGAACACTGGGGTGCACATGAAGATCTCTCCCCCTCTCTAGCTCGCGCACATCATGATCTCACGGCCTAGCTCGACGAACCCAAAGAACAAGGGACACAAGAGTTTATACTGGTTTCGGCCACCAATGTGGTGTAATACTGATACGTCCATTTTGCATCATGCTTTTATATCGATATTTATTGCATTATGGACTGTTATTACACATTATGTCACAATACTTATGCCTATTCTCCCTTAGTTTACAAGGTTTACATGAAGAGGGAGAATGCCGGCAGCTGGGATTCTGGGCTGGAAAAGGAGCAAATATTACAGACCTATTCTGCACAGCTCCAAAAGTCCTGAAACTTCATGGAATTTATTTCCAGAATATATAAAAAATACTGACCGAAGAAAGTTCCAGAGGGGGGCCACACCCTGGCCACGAGGGTGGGGGCACGCCCTACCCCGCTGGGCGCGCCCCCTGCCTCCTGGGCCCCCTGGTGGCCCTCCGATGCCCATCTTCTGCTGTATGAGGTCTTTCGTCCGAGGAAAAATCATAACCTAGCTTACGGGACGAAACTGCGCCTCCATGAGGCAGAACCTTGGCGGAACCAATCTAGGGCTCCGGCAGAGCTGTTCTATCGGGGAAACTTCCCTCCGGGAGGGGAAATCATCACCATCGTCATCAGCAATGATCCTCTCATCGGGAGGGGGTCAATCTCCATCAACATCTTCACCAGCACCATCTCATCTCAAACCCTAGTTCATCTCTTGTATCCAATCTTTGTATCCAAACCTCAGATTGGTACCTGTGGGTTGCTAGTAGTGTTGATTACTCCTTGTAGTTGATGCTAGTTGGTTTATTTGGTGGAAGATTATATGTTCAGATCCATTATGCATATTAATACCCCTTTGTTTATGAACATGAATATGCTTTGTGAGTAGTTACATTTGTTCCCGAGGACATGGGAGAAGTCTTGCTATAAGTAGTCATGTGATTTGGTATTCGTTCGATATTTTGATGAGATGTATGTTGTCATCCCTCTAGTGGTGTCATGTGAAAGTCGACTACATGACACTTCACCATTGTTTGGGCCTAGAGGGAGGCATTGGGAAGTAATAAGTAGATGATGGGTTGCTAGAGTGACAGAAGCTTAAACCCTAGTTTATGCGTTGCTTTGTAAGGGGCTGATTTGGATCCATATGTTTCATGCTATGGTTAGGTTTACCTTAATACTTCTGTTGTAGTTGCGGATGCTTGCAATGGGGGTTAATCATAAGTGGGATGCTTGTCCAAGTAAGGACAGTACCCAAGCACCGGTCCACCCACATATCAAATTATCAAAGTACCGAACGTGAGTCATATGAACGTGATGAAACTAGCTTGACGATAATTCCCATGTGTCCTTGGGAGCGCTTTCCTTCATATAAGAGTTTGCCCAGGCTTCTCCTTTGCTACAAAAAGGATTGGGCCATCTTGCTGCACCTTATTTACTTTTATTACTTGCTACTCGTTACAAATTACCTTATCACAAAACTATCTGTTACCGATAATTTTAGTGCTTGCAGAGAATACCTTATTGAAAACTGCTTATCATTTCCTTCTGCTCCTCGTTGGGTTCGACACTCTTACTTATCGAAAAGCTACTATAGATCCCCTACACTTGTGGGTCATCAAGACTCTTTTCTGGCACCGTTGCTGGGGAGTGAAGCGCCTTTGGTAGGTGGAGTTTGGTAAGGAAAAAAATTATATAGTGTGCTGAAATTTATTGTCACTTATTACTATGGAACATAATCCTTTGAGGGGTTTGTTCGGGGTATCTTCACCTCGTACGGAACCACAATTAGCTACCCCTCAGCCTACTGAACCTACTGAAAATGTTTACTTTGAAATTCCTTCGGGTATGATAGAGAAACTGCTAGCTAATCCTTTTGCAGGAGATGGAACATTGCATCCCGATTTACACTTAATCTATGTGGATGAAGTTTGTGGATTATTTAAGCTTGCAGGTATGCCCGATGATGTTATCAAGAAGAAGGTCTTCCCTTTATCTTTCAAGGGAGATGCATTGACATGGTATAGGCTATGTGATGATATGGGATCATGGGACTATAAGCGATTGAAATTGGAATTTCACCAGAAGTTTTATCCTATGCATCTTGTTCATCATGATCGTAGTTATATATATAACTTTTGGCCTCGTGAAGGAGAAATCATCGCTCAAGCTTGGGAGAGGCTTAAGTCAATGTTATATTCATGCCCCAATCATGAGCTCTTGATACGTCTCCGTCGTATCTACTTTTCCAAACACTTTTGCCCTTGTTTTGGACTCTAACTTGCATGATTTGTATGGAACTAACCCGGACTGACGCTGTTTTTAGCAGAATTAGCATGGTGTTATTTATGTGCAAAAACAAAAGTTCTCGGAATGACCTGAAACTTCACGGAACGTCTATTTAGAAATAATAAAAAATCCTTGCAAAAGATGAAGACTAGGGGGCCCACACCCTAGCCACGAGGGTGGGGGGCGCGCCTGCCCCCCTGGGCGCGCCCCCTACCTCGTGGGCCCCCTGGAGCTCCTCCGACCTCAACTCCAACTCTATATATTTGCTTTCTGGGAGAAAAAAATCAGAGAGAAGGATTCATCACGTTTTACAATACGGAGCCGTCGCCAAGCCCTAAAACCTCTCGAGACGGCTGATCTGGAGTCCGTTCGGGGCTCCGGAGAGGGGAATCCGTCGCCATCGTCATCATCATCCTTCCTTCATCACCAATTTCATGATTCTCACCGCCATGCGTGAGTAATTCCCTCGCAGGCTTGCTGGACGGTGATGGGTTGGATGCGATTTATCATGTAATCGAGTTAGATTTGTTAGGGTTTGATCCCTAGTATCCACTATGTTCTGAGATTGATGTTGCTATGACTTTGCTATGCTTAATGCTTGTCACTAGGGCACGAGTGCCATGATTTCAGATCTGGACCTATTATGTTTTCATCAATATATGAGAGTTCTTGATCCTATCTTGCAAGTCTATAGTCACCTACTACGTGTTATGATCCGGCAACCCCGAAGTGACAATAATCGGGACCACTCCCGGTGATGACCGTAGTTTGAGGAGTTCATGTATTCACTATGTGCTAATGCTTTGTTCCGTACACTATTAAAAGGAGGCCTTAATATCCCTTAGTTTCCGCTAGGACCCCGCTGCCACGGGAGGGTAGGACAAAAGATGTCATGCAAGTTCTTTTCCATAAGCACGTATGACTATATTCGGAATACATGCCTACATTGCATTGATGAATTGGAGCTAGTTCTTTGTCACCCTAGGTTATGACTGTTACATGATGAACTGCATTCGGCATAATTCTCTATCACCGATCCATTGCCTACGAGCTTTCCATATATTGTTCTTCGCTTATTTACTTTTCCGTTGCTATTGCTATCATCACTACAAAATACCAAAAACATTACTTTTGTTATCATTACCTTTTGCTAGCGTTACCACTACTATCATATTACTTTGCTATTAAACACTTTGTTGTAGATATTAAGTTTCCAGGTGTGGTTGAATTGACAACTCAGCTGCTAAACTTGAGAATATTCTTTGGCTCCCCTTGTGTCGAATCAATAAATTTGGGTTGAATATTCTACCCTCGAAAACTGTTGCGATCCCCTATACTTGTGGGTTATCAAGACTATTTTCTGGCGCTGTTGCCGGGGAGCATAGCTCTATTCTTTGAGTCACTTGGGATTTATATCTGCTTATCATTATGAAGAACTTGAGAGATCCAAAAACCAAGATTTATCCCTCAACTACGAGGGGAGGTAAGGAACTGCCATCTAGCTCTACACTTGATTCACCTTCCGTTTTGAGTAAGCTTGCGACACCTAAACCTGCTTCTGCTATTCGTTCTGATATGTCGCATGTTATTGATGATGCCACTTCTTCTATGCATGATACTTATGATGAAACTACTTCTATGCACTACAAAAAAATACACTTCCGTGATGATACGTGTTTGTCACAGTAGGTCGCGTTTTTTGTCATGCATGTACATCCATGACAAATTTATGACAGAATCAAGATAGTCATACCAGTGCTGTCGTAGAAGTGTTCCATGACATTGCAAAAATTATCATCACGGAAGTGTCCACTTCCATGATGATAAATCGCGCGTCACAGAAGTGCTTTCGTCAAGGGTGACCGACATGTGGCATCCACCGTAACGGAATGCCGTTAAGCTATCGGGTCGGATTTTGGATCCGATAACCCGTTAACAGCCACGACCAATGCCGATTTTCCACGTGTAAAATTCTCATTGGCTGACAGATCCACGCGTCAGCTCCGCATTGGCACAAGTGTCACTCATCCAACGGTCGAGATGGGCCTATGATATGTTGACACGTGGACCGGCCCAAAAGTGGCCCACAAAGTTTAAATAGGCCGGCCCAACCGAAGGCCCATAAGATTTAGCAGACCATAATGGGCCGGCCCAGCTAAAGGCCCACAAAATTTAGCGGACCATAATGGGCCGGCCTAGCTAAAGGCCCACACGATTTTGCATACCATAATGGGCCGGCCCAGCTAAAGGCCCACAAGATTTTGCGGACCACAATGGGCCGGCCCAGCTAAAGGCGCACAAGATTCTGTAGACCATAATGGGCTGGCCCAGCTAAAGGCCCAACATTCTCTGTCAAATCGGCCAGTCAACGGCCTGTCCCAAACTTGTCATCAACGTGGCCCATGGTCACTTCTGGCCCGTTAACAGTCCGCTAAGTAATTGGGCCGAATTACGGCCCGGTGTATTTCCGGCCTGTTAAAGGTCCGACTTCATTTGGGCCCATTAACAGGCCATCAAAACTTTCGGCCCATAAACGACCGTGAAGGATTTGGGTCATATTCGGCCATATCTGACATTCGGCCTGTTAGAGGACCACTATAGCTTTGGGCCACTTTCGGCCTATTGTTATTTTCGGCATGTTAACGCCGGACGTAAACCATGGGCCATATGTGGCCCAACGTCATATCGGGCCCATTAACGGCCCATATAAAAATGACAATAATCTAGCCTGACCGAAGTTCCGGCCTGTTAAAGGCCCGTGTATTAGGTCGGCGCATTTACGGCCCGTCCGAATTTCGGCCTGTCAAAGATCCGCATCGTAAATGGGCCACCATTTCGGCCTGCTAAGTCCAGTGGGTTATTTGGCACAATCAGGGCCCAATCTCACTTTTGGTCTATTAAAGGCCCATGTTTTCTATGGGCTCGAGATATTTACACTTGTAAACGGCCTATTTTTACTGAGGGCCCAAATTATGTTTAGGCCTGTTAAAGGCCCACTATGGGCACAGGCCTACCAGAAAAATATGAAAGCTTATGCTGATTTAGGCCCAGATTTTTTTAGTGGGCTACATGCCAATTTCGGCCCGTAATTGTTTTTAGCCCAATTGGAATGGACCCGACAAATGTTGGCATGTTGGGCTCCTACGAAGCTTTCGGCCGAATACATTACTAAGATAAACCTACACTATACAAAAATAGCGTCGTAATTACTGCAGCCTGAGGCAGCATCATAAATGTTGTATCACAACAAAATAAATTCCAACCATACAACAAAAGGCCTGTTGGCATAAAGTTTATAGTCCTTCTAGATAAAAGCACCATCAGATGTATAGAAGCACAGATCATTTGACCTAAGTGCTAATGTTTCAGGCTGTAGAATCTGATGGAGCAGCACAATCTCCATCTTTTTTCCGCCATTGCTCTTGAACAACGAAGCGAATGTCTGATAGTCTGGTTTCAAAACCATTCATATCTTGACGACATTTCTCAACCACTATTCTTGTTTCCGAAACAACGTCCATTAGGGATTGGACTTGTGTCTGGAGCACAGATATATCACTTTGTCTAGCAGGAAGATTTTGTTCAGTAGGTGATTTGGACGAGGTTACCTTGACAACCAACCCAGAATTACGCAGGAAGGTGCTTTTTGCACTGTATGTGGAGAGATACAGATGCATTGCGGCAAGAGGTGACATTGTGCCTGTAGTAGCCTCGTCACCTTCAGGTGGTTGTGGCTGTTCAATCATTTGTTCCATAGCTTCCTGAAAGTTTGAACTTGTAGATTAGTGTACCAGATAAGTTACTAACGAGACAAAAACAAACAAAGTAGGTTAAACGTTTATACATAACTTATTTTGGTGAACTATTGTAATACATTAGCATGTATTGTAGTGCCAACTACATAATAAAATCACTTTAGCAACATATGTCCATGTAGCATGCCTACTATATTGTCTATTTCCTCACATTCGTTGACATCTAAGGATAAAGAGACATGGTTTAAAGTAGGATGAACATAGTATGACATCATTCATATCATGGGCAAACAGATATAAAACAAACAGGCTATTTTTATCATTGTGTGCGCACGTGAACATAACAACTAGATTACAGATCAAGACCAAAAGAATATCCTTCATCTCTTTTAAACCATGTAAGGTGAAATGATACGTTAAGACAACTGTGAATAAAAGTGAACAGAGTAACTAACATTGGCTGCAAACCAAGTAGTTAAATGAACACATCACAGTACCAATCAGTTCAAGGCAGGAGGAGTAAGGACTTACAACAGCGTCTTGAACTGGTGTGCTCATGCCCTTCATCTTGCTGGTGTGGCAATCCTTGAAGATTTGCACTGCATTCGGTTCAGGTTCTTTTTGGTCCGCACGGGCTTTCCTCTGTATTTGGAACAAGTCAATATAGATACGATAATATGGCACAAAAAAAGAAGGAAGTAGCAGCTATTTACAAGAGCCTCACAGTGTGCAATATAGCTACGAGATCCTGTTGTATGTTGGAATTTCACTTTAGAACGGTTGGTTTTGTTCTTCAAACAGTTAGCCTAGAAGAAGATACACTTGTAAGGCACATACATAAATACAAGTTCAATATGTGGTCTAATCAAATACATATAGCCTACTTGATACTTTGGATCAGACCAGTGTTTAACGAGGGCTGTCCAATCTTCATCTATAATATATTCCACTGGAGATGTGTGGGTGATTCCATTGTTAGCCTTGCCTTCAAAGTGAGATTTTCTAAGGTGGTACCAATACTGTCGCAGAGCAGACTGAAAAACATGAGTGCATGCTTGTTTAGTTGCATCATCTTTCAGATCCAACTTGAACCTCATCTGTTGAAAAGAGAATGTGAGTCTTATTAGGAGGAAGCTAGAAAGTATGGGATAGAGCAAGACAATATTACTAATTGCGATGAATAACATTACTTACGGATAAATGGTCAAGGAAGGTGTTAAACTGGGTATTGTCTTTCTCATTCCTGTACTGGATCCACGTTGGAAGGATATGTGCATGACACCTAACGGCAACAGCTACCTCTGATACTAACTTGGCTGACTCTATAGCATCACGTGGCCTTTTTAAACCTGCCTCAAAATGGATCTCCATTCTACCTCCTTTAGATTTTGTTAATCTGTCAAGCATTATCCCTGATGTCTATTTCCACTTGCGCCGTGGTGCTAGTTCAACAATGAATATGGAAAGTGTTAGTGTACATAAAACTGTGAGAGTACATATAAAGGAGCATGCAACTGCAACTTGACTCAGTCAGGTACCGTCTTGGTGTTGATGCTCATGAGGTTCATCTGATCTTGCCAAGTCCTGTTGTGTCAGCAGTGCTTCGGAAGTAGTGTTAGGTGTTAAGGCAGCTTGGGAACTGGCCAGTTCCGGAGCAAACGAATGAGTAACTAGTTGATATGCTGGTACAGTTGAAGCGGATGCTGCAGCTGGTGGAGCAGGTGATACTGTGTTTGTAGATTTAGCCGGTGGACTTGGACCTTCTACTGCACTATAAGTACCAGCAGAATCTCGACGGCAGAACCTTTTCTGTTTCACCCGACGAGTAACAACACTCCCTACTATATTATTTTCCTTACTCCCAATAAAATCACTCTTCAGAACTCATTGATGCATGATACAGACAAGCAATACTTTGATGTAAGACAACCGTATGATGATGGAATATGTAAGAAAAATAGGACGACATGACATATTCATAGCTACGATGTGCAAACTAAGCAGAAGGATTTTCAAGAAAATAGAAGTAATGCAAGCTAGACACCATATGAAAGATGCAACCAATATTACTCTGCCAAGTTAAAAGTGTCGTGTCATAAGTGGCAATTCGAAAAATTAGAAGCAGTACAACATAGAAATCAATGCAAGATGTAACCACTATCAAACTCCCATGTTAAAAGCGTCCAATCACGAGTGATTGATGTGGGATACACAACAACAATACTTTGATGTAAGAACATGGTATGATAGATAGATGCAGTGTATTCTAGACACAGAAAGCCATGTCATATGCACATGTATAATGTATAAACTCAGTAGGTGCAATTTAATCAAGATAGAAGAAATACAGGCTAGACAACATATGCAACATGAAACCAATTATCACACTGTCAACTTAGAGCAAGCACCTGCGATGGTGGAGTACGAGAGATGAACTCATCATGTAGACTTGGGACTTCAACTTCATTAGCAGTAGCAGTGGCAAATCTAGAGAGTCTCTGTTTGCGTCGGTGCGGAGGCCCACCAACATCCCCTAAGTTACTCTTTTCCTTCCTATTTTCTGATATTGCCTTATGAAGTCAAAACCACAAGAAGATGAATAAAATTAGCTCTGCATAACTGGTTGATGCATGATACAGAGGAACACTACTTTGATGTAAGGCAAGTGCAGGATAGGAGGATGGAATATATACAAAAAAGACAGCATTTCATATTCATATGTACGATAGGAGGATGGAATATGTATGAAAAAACAGTAAGCGGAAGGTATTCCAACAAAATTAGAAGAAATGAAAGCTAGGCACCATATGAACATGCAACCAATATCACTCTATCAGGTAAAAAGTGTCTCGTCGTAAGTGCCATTTCAAGAAATTAGAAGCTGTACAAGCTAGAAGACAATGTAAGATACAACCTACATCACATTCCCAAGTTAAACGTGTCTTATGGGTAAGTGACCATTGCAGGTATAAGTTGTAAGCTACGCAGATGCAATTCAACATAATTAGAAGCAATACAAACTAGACATCATACGGAAAACGCAACCACGTATAACAGTTCCAAGTAAGAGCAAGCACCTGTGATGGTGGAGTAGGGGAGATGTGCTCATCATTTACACGTATGTTCTAGAAACAGGAACACGTGTCATATTCACAGGCATTATGTGTAAAGTAAGAAGATGCCATTCAAGTTAGAAGCAATACAAGTTAGACATCATACGCAACAATGCAGCCACATATAATAGTGTCAAGTTAGAGCAAGCACCTGTGATGGTGGAGTAGGGGAGATGTGCTCATCATCTACACAGCTACGTTGACTGTCCAGCCTTGTGTTGTCTTGCGAATCTTGTTGGGAGGATGGCGGAGTAGAATCTGTAGAGACCCCCTGTTTGAGTTGCTCCGAAGGACCACCATCATCCACTGCCGGACTAATTTCCTTCAACTGTAATGATTTTGCATTGTGAAGTCAAACCGATAATAAAAAGGAATAAAATTCGCTCTTCAGAACTCATTCATGCATGATACTGATGAACACTACTCGGATGAAAGGCAAACACATGGTGCGAGGATGGAATATGTATGAAAAACAGGATGGTGTGGCATATTCACACCTATGATGTCGTAACTAAGCAGAAGGCATTTCAACAAATTAGAAGAACTGCAAGCTAGACACCATATGAAAGATGCAACCAATATCACTCTGTCAAGTTCAAACTGTATGGAGTTTCAACAAATTAGAAGCAGTACATGCTAGAAATCATATGCAAGACACAACCAATATCACAGTGGCGACTTAAAGGTGCCTTATCATAAGTGACTGATGCAGGATATGCAAGAATAGTAGTCTGATGTAGAAACAGGAACACATGTCATATTCACAGGCATTATGTGTAAAGTAAGCAGATGCAATTCAACAAAGTTAGAAGCAATACAAGCTAGACACCATACGCAACATGCAACCACATATAATAGTGCCAAGTTAGAGCAAGCACCTGTGATGGTGGAGTAGGGGAGATGTGCTCATCATCTACACACCTACGTTGATTGTCTAGCCTTGCGTTGTCTTGCGAATCTTGCTGGGAGGATGGCGGAGTAGAATCTGTAGAGAACCTCCATTTCAGTTGCTCGGAAGGACCACCATCATCCAATGCCTTGCCAATTTCCTTCAGCTTTATTGATTTTGCATTGTGAGGTCATACCGACAAGAAAAAGGAATATCATTTGCTCATCAGAACTCATTCATGCATGATACTGACGAACACTACTCTGATGAAAGGCAAAGTCATGATACGAGGATGGAATATGTACAAAAAGATGGACAGCTTGACATATTCACACCTATGATGTGGTAACTAAGCAGAAGGCACTTCAACAAATTAGAAACACTGCAAGACACCATATGGAAGGTGCAACCAATATCACTCTGCCAAGTTAAAACTGTCTCGTCATAGGTGCCGTTCATCAAACTAGAAGCAATACATGCTAGAAATCATATTCAAGATGCAAACCAATATCACACTGCCAACTTATAGGTGTCCCATCATAAGTGACTGATGCAGGATACACAAGAAGAGTAGTTTCATGTAAGAACATGGTGTGATAGACAGATATAATATGTACCAAAAACAGGAAAGCGTGTCATATTCACATGTATCATGTGTAAGCTAAGCAGATGCAGTTTACACTAATTAGGAGCAATATGAGCTAGACACCATATGCAACATGCAACCAGATATCACACTGCCAAGTTAGAGCAAGCACCTTGGATGGTGGAGTAGGGGAGCGGGGACTTGGACCTTGTAATGCACTATCAGTACAAGGGGAATCGGTATAGATGCTCCATTTACGTTGCTACAGAGGACCACCATCATCGCCTTCCTTACTCTTTTCCTTCCTCTTTCTTGATTTTGCCTTGTCAAGTCAAACCCACAAGAAAAAGGAATAAAATTTGCTCTTCAGAACTCGTTGATGCATGATACTGATGAACACTACTTTCATGTAAGGCAGCCGCATGATAGGAGAATGGAATATGTATGAAAAATAGGATGGCGTGACATATTGACATGTATGATGTATAAAGTGTAAACTAAGCACAAGGTGCTTGAACTTGTTAGAATCGATGCAAGCTAGAAACCATATGAAAGATGAAACCAATATCACTCTGCCAAATTAAAAGGGTGCCCTAACAAATGTATTTGACCAAATTAGAAGTAGTACATGGCAACAGGCTAGAAATAATATGCAATATGCAACGAATAAAGGTGACTCATCGTAAGTGATTGATGCAGGATATAAAAGAGAGGTAGTTTCATGTAAGAACAAGGTTAACACATAGATGTAGTGTGTACCAAAAATAGGAAGGCATGTCATATTCACATGTATAGTGTGTAAACTAAGCAGATGCAATTTACCCTAATTAGAAGCATTACAAGCTAGACACCGTATGCAACATGCAACCACATATCACACTGCGAAGTTAGAGCAAGCACCTATGATGGTGGTGTAGGGGAAGTGCGGTCTTCAGGTACAGAGCTGCGTTTAATATCTTCATTTAGGCTTGTTGTTTCTTGAGAATCATGTGGAGAGGATGAAATTGCATTCTTTATAAGAGTATTGCGTCTCATATTAACCCACGCGCGTGACTGTCTCATCATAAGCGATAGACGCAGGATACACAAGAACAGTGGTTTGATGTAAGAACATGGTGTGATAGGTAGATGTAGTATGTACCGAAAACAGGAAGGCGTGTCATATTCACATGTATAATGTGTAAGCTAAGGAGATGCAATTTAACAAATTAGGAGCATTGATGAGGGATACACAAGAAAAGTAGTTTGATGTAAGAACATGGTTAATAGAAAGACGTAGTATGTACCAAAAACAGGAAGGCATGTCATATTCACAGGTATAATGTGTTAACTAAGCAGATGCAATTTACCCTAATTAGAAGCATTACAAGGTAGACACCATATGCAACATGCAACCACATATCACACTGCCAAGTAAGAGAAAGCACCTGCGATGGTGGTGTGGGGGAATTGCGGTGATCAACTAGAGAGCTACGTTGACTATCTTCATTTAGCCTTGTTGTTTCTTGAGAATGATGTGGGGAGGATGACACAACACTCTTTAAACGAGTAGGGCGTCTCACAGTAACCCACTCGGGTGACTGTCTCATCATAAGTGATTGACGAGGGATACAAAAGAGCATTAGTTTGATGTACGAACATGGTTAATACATATGTAGTATGTATCAAAAACAGGAAGGCGTGTCATTATCAAAGGTATAATGTGTAAAGTAAGCAGATGCAATTTAACCAAATTGGAAGCAATACAAGCTAGACACCATATGCAACATGCAACCACATTTGACAGCGCGAAGTTAAAGCAAGCACCTGGGATGGTTGTGTGTGGCAATTGAGATCATCAACTCAAAGCTACGTTTACTGTCTCCAACTGCTGACACTGCACCCATTAGAGCGTTGAAACGCTTAGTGCTTATCTTCGAATTACACTAGAGCGACTTCTGTCTTTTCTTTTCTGCATTCATCAACACTGCGTCAGAGTCTGAAACCCATGCATAAAAAACAGTAGTGTGAGTATGGGTGAAGTGTGTGCACAATTAGTACAGTGTAAAGGTAGCAGATAGCAGGTCAGTGAGAAATAAATGACGGGAGACATATGATAGCTCTACAACATGCATGGCACACTAAATTACTACAGGATTCTATGAAAATAACAGTCGACTGAAAGCAAATAGGTCAGTCCATTTTTTCTGCACCGTCGAATGTACAAAGAACGGGCAGATCGCCTTCATCTACCTCCAGCCAGTCAGTGTTGACGATCTTCCTCGAAACGCCAGCGACCACCAGCCCAGTATTCCTCCCCTGCCTGCGCCCTCCCCTCGACCTCACCGCACCACCGTGGTTGGCACTGCCCCCGGCCATCCATTCAAGCCCCGCCGACCTCCAGATCGGGCGCAAGCAGCTCCTGCGCCCCACACCCCTATGATGGACACCACTGCGCCGCTTCCCCGGGGAACATGCAGACTAGGTGCTCCGCGCGCCTAAGCGAGTGCTGCTTCGTTTAATTGCGGTTCGACTGACCCTGAATTGAAATCCAGGTGGGCTACTGACCTCTAGCAAAGGTGAAATAGTAAAAGGGAGGACACCTTGTGCATTTAGTATCACGAAGAAGATGCAGTAAGAAGCGCTCAACTAGTTTCTTTCGTGGGATGAATATGGTGTGAGCGGAGACGTAAGATTTGCGCGAATAAGGGAAGAGGAGTACCTCTTTCTGCTGGCAGTGTTGTGTCCTCCTTCTGTTTTTCCGATGATCTTCTTGTTGTTTGCCGGAAACCAGTAGTTGTGGAGGATGGTGCAGCCTTGGACGAACCCATGGCCAAGTTGTTGAGTGTGGTGCGGTGGCTGAGGGAGTCCTAGATTAGGGGGTGTCCGGATAGCCGGACTATACCTTGGCCGGACTCCTGGACTATGAAGATACAAGATTGAAGACTTCGTCCCGTGTCCGGAAGGGACATTCCTTGGCGTGGAAGGCAACTTGGCGATACGGATATGTAGATCTCCTACCATTGTAACCGACTCTGTGTAACCCTAGCCCTCTCCGGTGTCTATATAAACTAGAGGGTTTTAGTCCGTAGGAACAACAATCATACCATAGGCTAGCTTCTAGGGTTTAGCCTCCTTGATCTCGTGGTAGATCTACTCTTGTACTACCCATATCATCAATATTAATCAAGTAGGACGTAGGGTTTTACCTCCATCGAGAGGGCCCAAACCTGGGTAAATACATCGTGTCCCCCGTCTCCTGTTACCATCCGCCTAGACGCACAGTTCGGGACCCCCTACCCGAGATCCACTGGTTTTGACACCGACGATGGTGCTTTCATTGAGAGTTCCTCTATGTCGTCACTTTTAGGCCCGATGGCTTCTCCGATCATCAACAGCGATGCAATCCAGGGTGAGACCTTTCTCCCCGGACAGATCTTCGTATTCGGCGGCTTTGCACTGCGGGCCAATTCGCTTGGTCATCTAGAGCAGATCGAAAGCTACGCCCCTGGCCATCAGGTCAGATTTGGAAGTTTGAGCTACCCGGCCAACCTCCGCGGGAGACTTGATCTTCGACGGATTCAAGCCGCAGCCGAGCGCGCCGCACTGTCATGATGGGCATGATCTAGCTCTGCCGCCGAACAGTGCCCTGGAGGCCGTACCCGCATCAGCTCTGACCCTTAATCCAGAGCCAACTGCGCCAATCAAGGATGGGTGGTTGGACACCGCCTCGGGGGCTGCAATCTCTACAGCGATCGAGCCGAACACCAGCCCTATTCTCTGCGAAGCCCGTGACTCCAAGGAGCCGGACTCCTCTCCAGACTCTGAGCCCTCCGCGCGCCTACCGATCGAATCCGATTGGGCGCCGATCATGGAGTTCATCGCCGCAGACATCTTTCAGCACTCGCCCTTCGGCGACATTCTAAATTCACTCAGGTCTCTCTCTTTGTCAGGAGAGTCCTGGCCGGACTATGACCGGTAGGATTGGGATGTGGACGACGAAGAAATTCGATGCCCACCCACCACCCACTTCGTAGCCACTGTCGATAATTTAAACAACGTGCTCGACTTCGACTCCGAAGACATCGACGGTATGGACGACGATGTAGGAGATGAACATGAACCAACACCTATAAGGCACTGGACACCCACCTCATCTCACGATGTATACATGGTGGACACACCCAAAGGGAGCGATGACGAGGAACACAAGGATGCAACGAGGGATCGTTCACTCGAAAAGCAATCAAAGCGGAGACGTAAGCGCCGCTCCAAGCCCCGCCTCGACAGAGACAACAGCCATACAGACCCAGCCATAGAGCAGGACGAGCCGGCGGACGACGAACATGCCTTCGAGCAACCATCCGAACAGGACAACTTGGATAAACAAACCGAACACCCCGTCCCCGGCAAAAACAACAGTCCGGACGACCTTACGCCGGATAAGCTCATGCAGCAGAAGAACCTCCACAAAAGGCTCGTCGCCACTGCGCGTAGCCTGAAAAAGCAGAAGCGGAAGCTCAAAACTGCGGAAGATGCACTCAGAATCAGATGGAGCAAAGTACACAACACCGCAGACAAATATGGCGGCAGTCGCCGCACAAAAAGCTATCCAAAGCGAAATCTACTGCCTGAATTTGACGAGGAGGCCTTAGAGCCCCCGCTGTCAAAAAATAGGAAAGCCACCCGGTCGGATAGACGACCGCATGGCCAGCATGGAGCGGCAAGCGGCGCCGCACACAAGCCGGCACGCGATCCACCAAAGGATCCACATCAAAAAGATGGCCCAGCCAAATCTATCTACAGTCCAAGAAAGCAAGCTCTAGTAAGCAATGCAACACAACAAATATCCGAACATCACGGCACACCCAAATACAGGGGTGCCACACACCCCCTATGTTTCACCGATGAGGTGCTGGACCATGAATTTCCAGCGGGATTCAAGCCCGTAAACATAGAGGCGTATGACGGAACAACAGACCCTGGGGTCTGGATCGAGGATTATATCCTCCACATACATATGGCCAGAGGAGATGACCTCCACGCAATAAAATACTTACCCCTCAAGCTTAAAGGGCCAACCCGGCATTGGCTCAAAAGCCTTCCCGAAAACACCACTGGAAGTTGGGAAGAGCTTGAGGATGCTTTCCGGGCAAATTTTCAAGGGACCTATGTCCGCCCTCCGGATGCAGATGATCTCAGTCACATAACTCAACAGCCCAGAGAGTCAGCCCAGAAATTCTGAAACAGATTTCTTACTAAAAAGAATCAGATAGTCGACTGTCCGGATGCCGAAGTCCTAGCAGCTTTTAAGCATAACATTCGAGACGAATGGCTCGCCAGACACCTCGGCCAAGAAAAACCAAGAACAATGGCTGCATTAACAAGCCTCATGACCCGCTTTTGCGCAGGAGAGGATAGCTGGTTGGCAAGATGTAGCACCAGCGACCCAAGTACATCCGAAGTTAGGGATAGAAACGGAAAACCCCGACGCAGCAAGGACCAGCGCCGGAATAAGGGAAACAGCCCAAAGAGCACGGCGGTCAATGCCGGATTCAAAAGCTCGCGGCAGAATCAGAGAAAGCCGCCCCTCAAGGATAACAGGGATGAGCTATCCAACTTAAACAAAATCTTGGACAAGATATGTCAAATACACAGTACTCCCGGGAAGCCTGCAAACCATACCCACAGAGATTGTTGGGTTTTCAAGCAATCTGGCAAACTCAACGCCGAACACAAGGGGCTCGACACACCAAGTGAGGACGATGACGAACCCCACAAGCAGAGCACCAGGAAACAAAAGGATTTCCCACAAGAAGTCAAAACAGTAAACTTACTTCACGTGACCAACAGAATGGCGCCAACAGAGATACACGCCATACGGCCTATCCCAAAGGAGTCTCGCCAATGGTTGTTAAAACCGATCACCTTCGGCCATCAGGATTACTCTAGAAGTATCCGGAACGCAGGCTGGACTGCCTTGGTATTAGATCCAATAATCGGCGGACTCCACTTTACAAATGTCCTAATGGACGGCGGCAGTGGTCTACACCTGTTATACCAGGACACAATCCGCAACATGGGGATAGACCCACCAAAAATTCGCCATAGCAAAACCTCCTTTCAATGGGTAATGCCAGGCCCGGATGCCTGTTGCATGGGTTCTCTCCGGCTAGAAGTTATGTTCGGCTCCCCGGATAACTTCCGTCGCGAACAGCTAACTTTCCACATCGCCCCATTCTCAAGTAGCTATCAAGCACTGCTGGGACGCGAAGCTTTCACCCGCTTTAACACAATACCGCATTTTGCATCTCTTATGCTTAAGATGCCCAGTCCACGAGGCATCATCTCATTAAAGGGAAAATATTGAGTGTTCCTCCCGCGCGGAAGACAGTGCAGCTGCCTTGACAGCCCCACAATAAAGCAGCTTCACCAGCCAAAGCA
The DNA here is from genome assembly GCF_002162155.2 of Triticum dicoccoides. Taxonomy (NCBI): domain Eukaryota; kingdom Viridiplantae; phylum Streptophyta; class Magnoliopsida; order Poales; family Poaceae; genus Triticum; species Triticum dicoccoides. Next base: position 451,405,084 of record NC_041390.1, on the reverse strand, counting down.
CCTAAACAGGTCGTTAAGACCACGGACACGGCTAGACGAGTCCAGCATAAACATACAATTGATAAAGGCTTAACAGTCATATACCCCTGTACTAGGGGCTCCGCGCATATAAAACAAGAGACAATGAAGCTCAATTTTACCCATTTCGATTTATACTTTGTTTATTTAGTATAACTCATGTTCGGCACGATCTTTCTTCAACTTAGTTCCTCTCTTTTACAGATGAACACTGTGCTACACCCGTCCAGGATATGGCACACCGGAGACACAGGCGCAGACATGCAACAAGGACCCATTCCAAGGATTCTTTTCAGATTAAGACCCTGCGTAAACCTTTTTTACTGTCTCTTGTTGATACACATCCCCTGGTTTCTTGGTATAACCAAGGAGGAGGCTGGCATTTTGGCATGTGGCCACGTCAGAGTTTTGCACGTACCTCGACACTAGGGGCTTATTACTAAGGGCGTTATCCCGTTCGCCCTCATAAAGACCGAATACCTTAGGGAGTGTTCGTCGTCACAAAGCCCCACCTTTCCCACATTAAGCTGGACAGACGAAGCAACCATCATTTCACTCTAGGGCGCAAGAGCATAAAGAAAAGAGAAAACAATGATGTGTGCATCAGCTACCTAGGGCACCCTAGGGTAGGGGTCTCCACTACAGATCCTCTTTTTTGAAAGCGCCTCCACTACAAATAGGCTTCTCCCTCGTCCTCTTGAAGAAAACCGATGATGAGTGCGGCGGTAGTGTTTGTAGGAGTACTATGGCATGCGGGGCCACGTCGTAGTAAACGGGTTTGAGTCCACGCCTTAAATATGTGTGGGCCGCTTGGTTTTACGGGAACGAGGCAACATTTTGGGTTCGGGGACCAGTGGAGATATAGTACGTACAAAAAATTGTGGACGTAGGTTCGACCGAAAGACAATGATGCATGGGCCCTGCATTTTGATATACCCGAGGCCGCGTGAAATTTTCTACTCTACTCAAAACTAGTAAGGTACACATGTATTGAACACATCAGATTTCGAAACCAAATTATGAATAAATACACACTACAACATGTAAAGCTTTGAGTCATATATGCATGATGTAGATGTTCGTTTAGTTCTTATAGTTCATCTCATTCAAAATCAATTAGTTTTATAAAAATATTAAGATTCATGGGGTTGTGCATTGTAAATCATAAAGTAAAAAACAAATAGTGGCAATTCATTTAGAAAAAAAATAATCAATTATGATACAGAAGATTCTAGAACAAAGGAGAAGTGCTTGTGTTTTGAGGTTTGTTCATTATGCTTAAGTTCAACCATGGAGTCTTCTAAATTGTACATGTGGCAGATCTGGTGGAATGTTGATGATATCCAACGGCCAGTAGTGCTCGGATTTGCCTATCTCTGCACTGTCGGGTTAGCTTCATCCAGTGACCATCTTTCAAAGTTATTGGCACACTATATAGTTCTTGTGCCCTAGTTGCATGTTTTGGAAAAAAGCTACTAGTGGGTTGTACTATCTATTTAGGAATAGAAGATGTATAGATGGAAGTTGTAGGGAAAGAGATGACATGGAGCATCTCAATTCCTATGAGTAGGGATTGGAAAAGAGATGTCATTTGGTTCACATCATAGGAACTTTTCTATTGAATCTAGAGATGACATGTATCTCAATTCCTATGAGGAGGGATTAGAAAAGAGATGTAATTTGGTTCATATCATAGGAACTTTTCTATTGAATATACGTTAATGTTTATTTTCCTTTGAAATTAAGGGAGTATAGGAATCCATTCATATGAACCAAGTGGCTCTAAAGCTATAGAAATGATATCATGTTTATTTCCTTTGAAATGTGGAGTATATGAATCTATTCCTATGAACCAATTGGCTCTAAAGGAAAAAAAATCCTATAAAAATCATATCATATAGAGTTCCTATGATATTCCTCGACACTAAAGGATGCTTGAAATTGTTGCGGGTGATACGACGGTCTTTCTTTGTAGACTCCTCACCCATCTTTATAATTACCTCTCGAAGATGAATGAAATGATATATACATGGTATTCTACATGTGCAATTTAGTACACGAAAACTCTGTAAAAGTTTGCGAGGTTCGAATTTTCAATAAAGCTATATGCACTGCATTTCGGAACGGAGGGGGCATACGGCAGTTGCTAACACTCACGTGGAAGATTTGTGTGTAGAGGAGTGGCTATTCTTTTAAATGACATGGCAAAACTGACACTGTCGGATGCCGATCTAACGGTTCTTACGGCGGTCATTAGGAAAAGGCTTGTGGCGAACGTTTGTCGGATAATGATTTACGGACACATGCATTGCATTGATACGTGTCCCCCTCTCTCTCACGCACACACACCCTCACGAGTCATGACTCTCACGAGTCCTCTCCCAGACTCACACGACGCACCCACCGTCTACCTGCAGGTAGACGTCACGCACATATGTGCTCTTCACACCCTACCCTCAGAACTTCTAAAAAACGAAAGACGGCGCGCACATTTTATTTTGGCTCACACGTCACACACTTATACTATTACTCTTGCGGCGAACGTTCTTTGGGCATAGTATATTGTACTCTCACGAAGAGAAGCGGTGCACGCACGCACTAGTTCTCTCACACCCACTCGCGGGTACACGTAGGAGCGCATTTTTTTGAAGCTGGTACAACAAAATCACTCCACTATATATAAAAGCAGGAGCCTTAGCGCTTGATTTACTAGGGTTCCACTCGTTCACTCTCTCATGCTCTCCAGATCTAAGCAACACATAGGTGGCCACACTCTCTCTCAGCTCACGGCTGGTCACAAATCCGGCCGGACAACCTCGACCGGGGAAGGGGTGTAGGTGCATCGTTCACGCTGTCGTCAGCGGCGAGGGAGGAAACCAACGGCTGCCCGCGCGTCCCGATCGGCGGCCGTGCCGTTCTCTCCGAGAGAGCGCCGGCTCGGGAGGGCCTCCGACCCCTTCTTCCTCCCTACGGTATTATGTCCAAGATGCGGCCTCCCGATGCCATCTTTGCCACATGTCGATGACCCTCGGGTATATATTCCTTCGAAACCTGCCTTGCTCTACTGCCCCAACTCCCTTCGTGTGGATCCTTTTCTACTTTCGTCCGCTATTCCAAAGCCACCTAGACTTCTACTATTATTAGAAGTAAAGCTAGTTCATACAGTCGACTCAAAGCGTTGGTTCAAACAGGGAAGAAAGTGGGAAAGCTGTAGCATGAATCTAGGACTTCGTTCTAAGAGGAAACGGGGGAAAGTAGTAATATCTGTCACTGCTTAAATAAACGTATTTCATATTTGCGCAAACAGGGATGTCTGTCTTCATATCGTTTTGGGATGTCTGTCTTCGTATCGTTTCTATCCACGCAATCAAAAGCACACACCTCAGTTTTAGTACAACTGTGCAAAATGAGATGGCTATCCCTCGTTGTCGTCGTCTAACCTCCCGTCTTCAAGGTATCCCTACATTGGTAGTAACTAACGTAGAATGACCAACGCAATCTAAAAGAAGTTGATTCGTACGTTTTACTTCCTGATTACAGTGCAGGGACGAGCTAAAACAACTACATCCTAGTCCGGAATGCACTTTCTACCAGTTCATCCATGGACCGAGGACTAGCTGGCACGGCTGCACGGCAGTTTTTTGGACAGGTGCGCGGACAAGAGGCATTGTGGTCTGCTTATTTCTGCAAATAGCGGTGCTTAAATTTAGTGGAATGCACAAGCATTTCAGCTGGTCAGTACACTGCATGGTTCAGTTCAGCATTCCAGCTAAGACCACAATTATAATTGGTTATTCTGGAATGAGAGAACCTAACCCTGGATGGTGGCAACAAGAAAAACCAGAGTGAACTCCAGGAAATTTAAGCCTGTCGGGAGGCCCTTTTCTCAGAGAAGCCTTGCTTGTTTTTTCCTGATTTATAAACCTTCTCGTACTTTGTCTTTTGGTGTGAACTAGTATATGTTTGTTATATTCTATGAATCATTGAGATGTATAAAATTGCTTAAGTTATGATTTTCAAGTTTTTTATGAAGACGAGTTTAATGTGAGTGTTCCACATGAGCGTTGGACTAGCGTGTGAACGTTTCGAAGTTATTACATTATGGCCTCAATTAACTGCATGAACCACTGTAACAAGATACATAGTTGCTTATATGTAAGACAGCAGATTGTTTATTGTTAGCTGGTCGATAGCCTAGTGTTGAAGCAAGTTGAGCCAATGTGCCGTGTTTTGCACAACTGCTTACAAGTGGGGTAGCATCAACAGTGTTTACAAGTACTTATGTATACGTCGGTGCACGGTTCTCGAACGAGTGCTCTATTTCATCAAAACACACACTGCTCGTATGATAAACCGTGACAACTTATGTCTTACCATGCCATATTCATGAAAAAACTAGTGAGGACGCATCTGTTTCGGCAACAATTACGATGATTCTCACATGATTCACGGGCACACAAAAGTAGCATCAGTTCCCATAGATGGATTCAAACAGAGTACTAGCCCCAGAGGGGTCGATAACAGGCAAGGTTCGGATAATTAGACACAATCCAAACTACTATTAAACACTAGCCGGGGCAACTATTTCATGCCTCGATCTAATTTCGGATGGACACAAGACGAACCTTGCCATGAACATCATCGAGGACGTCCCGCAGCAGCTCAATCCTGTGAACCGTCATGAAGACAACCTTGTGGCCTTGCCACTGATAAACTTGTTTGTGGAGGCATGCCACATCATCTTCCTGCATAAGCTTGACAAGAACAGTATGCCTCACAAACGAAGGAGTAGCTTTGAACTTCTTGTGCTTCAGTACACCCTGGACAACACACCTGACAACAGTGAGGCTGGAATACAACTCTTCATTTGTATAACCGCAAATGGCTTCTAGGATCCAACAGCCTAAGAACTCTATTTTCCCAGTGCGTATATTCAGGTCGTCCACCTCATAGCAAGTGACATGTACAACCACACAATCCTTGTCTGCATCAAGGCTCTAATTGAAACAGAAACAAATTCTGAATTACTTTTCAGTATAAGAAACACAAGTTATTTAAACCACTATGTATAGCATGGCATCGAAGCTAATAAAATTTTGCATTATTAATCACCACATACTTCCTTTTCTAAAAAAATCACCACATACTTAGATGAAAAACCACAATCGAGATCGGCAAAGAAGGAAATCACCTTGGGCAGCTCAGCGGGGGGGACACATCCTCGAAGGGGGAAAACTGCTCCTGCAGTGCCACGGGGGCTGTCACCTCAAACGGGGCGTTGACCATCTCAGCAGTGGCCGTGAGCGTATCTGGGGTCAACTCGGTGGTTGCCTCCATCTTCTTGGAGCTCTCTGTCTCGTGGGGATCAGCCTCCCGCGTCTGCTCCAATATCGGTAGATCTTTGCCTGGTTCTCCTTGGTACATCATGAAACTGACGAATACTAGGAGACCACTGAAAGGAAAACCCAATCACAATGGCAATGAAACAAAAAAGAGAGTGAGGATCGGTTACTGCTTTGCAAAAGTTCTTTTTTTCTCTGAATGAAAATATACCAACATCACGGATCCGCTTACCTTCCCTTCGTTCGGAGAGAAGAACAGTGGCAAATGCGAGTGTTGCCTTTCTCAAAGACGGTGAGGGAGAAGGGGATTCAGCAAAGAGTGAAATGATGGTTGCTTCATCCGTCAAACTTAGACTGCGGGGAGGTGGGGTTTTGTGATACGACGGCTCGTTACTACCGCGCTACGACTGGGGTGACTCTCCGCCTGCATACTGCCTTCTAATTTGGTGGATGGCATTTGGGCCCGCGCCCTGCATGGCCCACATGTCGGTGAACAAAAGTATAACGGCATTCAGTAGAGGGAGACGTTTCAATGACCTAGGAGGAGCCAGAAGCGGTAGAGTGTCTCCACTTTACTAGTAGTAATTGTTTTTCTAGGTAGCTGTAGAGTGTCTCCACTGTACTAGTAGTAATTGTTTCTCTAGGCCCAAGACAAAACAGCCCATCCACACTAGTAAATAGTAAAATCAATTAAAAGCCCATATATTTACTGAATTGACGGATGGGTATGTCGAAGAGCAAAAAAAGGAGTTTCAGGTGGGCAAAAGAGCTTCTAAACGTGTCGGGCTTCTATTTACAACATATTGTGGTCATAATCCAGTAAATTGTACGACCCAGGATGTTCATTCTATGGACCTGACCGGTCCATTTGACTGTGTCTGCCGAAAACAGTGCTGGAGTTAGATGTTGTTGCCCTTATCAATCTGGTTTCTTTGTAAACCTGATGAACAATTAACCCTCGTGCTTTTGTACAATTTGTAAGCTGGAGTTAGATGTTCCTGCCCTTTTCAACTCGGCTGTGACTGTCATATTTTCTTTGAAACAAGGCAGATGGCTTGCCATTCGTTTAATTTAGAGTGAAATATTGTAACAAATCCCAACCAAGGGAAATAACATCACTCTCGCCGGCTGCTTGAGCTCACTTTGCATTACAGAAGCCAAGTGATTAGCCCCCACCAGCATCCACAAACTTATTTCAAACTAGCACACCAAATGGGCTGTAAATTTTCATAGGAAAGGTTGCATGACCGTGACAGATTTAGATTCTGACATTTGGGACCCGCGAGGAAATAGCCTATCCAAGGTGGTGTCGACTTACTAGCTAGTCAACAAACGATTCTGCTTACCAGCCGTTGGATTGACATCCAACATCTGTCATGTATCTTCTATCTCTTGTCTTCTTCTTCCTCCAGCCGAACAAACCAAACCACCCCGTCGGCTCCGCCTGCTCCCGCCTCCCATGACTGGTTGCGCCTCCGCCGCCCTACTGTACGTACCCTCCAACGTTGGCCAGTCCCTCCCTCAATTCCCCCACACGTCCTGTTATTCTCCGGCGACGTCAGCCTCAACACGCACCTGCGCCCGAACCAGTCAACCCTCGTACTCCCCTCCACCTGCGACTGGACCGGCGCATCTTCAACGTCTCTTGTTCGTTCCGTCTGAGACCTCGCCGTCGTCCTCCGCCTTGCGGCCTTGGTTCGCTCGCCGTGCGTGGTGCGTCACCCTCTTGCATTGTCAACATCGTCAACAACCGAGAGGAATAAGGAGATGACTGTACGTGGAGAGGATGATAGTAGGGACCCACCAGCGTCATGGCAGTACGCAAGCAAGTGCCTCTATAGTACAAGCCCAAAAATATGGTTCCTCCTAATGGTTGGACATCTGGGGCTCACGACATTGTCAACGTAGTCAATAAAAGAGAGAATTACACTACGAGCGGCTGACACCAGGGACCCAGCAAGTCGCGCAGTTTTTTTTGAGGAACAAGCAGTTGTTATTTATACTAGTTTTAGCGACGGATCGGGGTAACAACGGGGCTGTGCGAGGGCTGTGGCCCATCTAGCCAGGGTTTTATTTATGTTTACCACACCATGAGCCCAGTTGTGTTTTTTTCTTGCTGAAAATGGCTAGCCCAGTTCTATTTTTTAAAAGAAATACCAAACAAGGCCTACTTGCTTTATCGACCCTGTTGGGCTGCAAATCTTTCAAGATGAGGAGAGTTTCATTCGGTTTGCCCAGAAATGGGTTGTACATTTTTAAATCACATCAAACCGGGAATTAGTTTCAATTTTTTTTCATTACAAGATCTTAAATTCCATTGATTTTTATCTGTGGACAATTATTTGGATTTTATATTTATATAAATTATTTTCAAAATAGTTTGAATGTGAATCGGTATTTCTGGATTAAAAACAGTTGACCGCACCGAAATATGCAAAATTTCGTATACTTTTTAACCGTGGCCACAATATGGGGTGTAATGCTAACAAAAAGAAGATGGGCTCCAAAAAAATTCTTAAGAATTAGCAAATGGGATGTACATTATTAGAAATAATGGCAGATGGGTTGTATGTTGTTTTCCACAGATTTGAGGCTGACTTGTGCGCCTACTATAGGTTGACGCATATGCTTTCATAAAAAAAGTTTGATGCACACGCAACGCCCTGTCAACTTAGTCAACACACGAGAGCAGTGCATGTTGGATGTCCATCCAACGGTTGTCGTGCTTCTTCAATCTCTGCTCTTCACGCTCCAGCTGCTCAGACAAGCACGGACGGGACTACCTGCTCCCTCCTCCCGCGGCCGGCTATGCTGCCGTGCAGGCCTCATGGCCCCACCGTACTCCCATCGTTGGCCTAGCCATCCCTCTACTCACCCACACATGTTGTTATTCTCCGGCGATGGCAGATGAACCAGTAAACCCTCGTACTCCTCCGCGTGGGAAACAACTGCCGAGTATTCCCTGGCTCCGTGTCGTTCCCTTCCTAGGCCTCGGCGTCGTCCACCGCCCTGGTGCTCTTGTCGCGGCCTGGTCAACGTGGTCAATGAACGACATCCATCGGAAGTGGACTGTACGTGGAGAGGCTGACAGCTGGGTCCATGGCCGCACGCAAGGAAATGCCTCCTTATTACGCACAAAATAATGATTCCTCCACCTGATAGCTAGGACCAACAGGAAGGGCCTCTCTATTTCGTGAAAAAAACGTTCCCCCCGCTGACAGGTCGGACCCACCAGCTATATCTTCGCACGCAAGGAAGTGCCTCCTTATTACGCCCAAAAAAATGGATACCCCCTGCTAGATGGGACCCACCATATTGTTGGGCTGACTTGCGGGCCTACTAAGTTGACAGGGACAGAGGGCTTTGTCAACTTAGTCAATACTCCAGTGACCGTATGATGTCCATCCAATGGCCATAGTGCTTCTTCAACCTCTGGTCTTCTTACTCCAGCTGCCCAAAGCATCGTCGGTCGTGCCGCCTGCTCCTGCCTCCTATGGTCGGCTGTGCTACCGCGGAGGCCTCACCGCCCCCATACTACTCCCACCACTGGCCAGGCCATCCCTCCACTCACCCACACCCCCTGTTATTCTGCGGCGACGACAGCCTCACACCGCAGCCGAACTAGTGAACGCTCATACTCCTCTCCACGTGGGCATCCACTACCGCATCTTGCCCGGCTCCGCATCGTCCCCTTCCTAGGCCTCGTCGTCGTCCACCGCCGTGGTGCTCTCGACGCGGCGTGGTCAATGTGGTCAACGACCGACTTCCATCGGAAGAGTACTATACGTGGAGAGGCTGACAGCTGGGTCCACGGCGGCCGCAAGGAAGTGCCTCCTTATTACGCAGAAAATAATTATTCCTCCACCTAACAGTGGGGACCCACCGGACGGGCCACCAGTATTTTGTGAAAAAATCGTTTCCCCCTGACTGCTGGGACCCATCGGACGGGCCACCATATTTCGCGAAAAAAATGTTCCCCCCGCTGTCAGCTCGGACCCACCGGAAGTGCCTCCTTATTACGCACAAAAAACGAATACTCCCCCGGCTAGCTAGGACCCACCTTGGTGGGAGGCTGACTTGTGGGCCTACTAAGTTGACGGGGATGAAGGGCTTTGTCAACTTAGTCAATATGAACGATTCTAGCTCCAGTGACCGTACGATGTCCATCCAACGGCCGTAGTGCTTCTTCAACCTTTGGTCTTCTTGCTCCAGCCGCCCAAAGCAGCGCCGATCGTGACGCATGCTCCTACCCCCCGTGGCCGGCTGTGCTGCCGCAGAGGCCTCACTGCCCCCTACTATTTCCACCGTTGGCCAGGCCCTGCGGCGACGGCAGCCTCACACCGCAGCCGAACCAGTGAACCCTCGTACTCCTCTTCGCAAGGGCTTCCACTTCCGCATCTTCCCCGGCTCCGCGTCATCCCCTTCCTAGGCCTCGCCGTCATCCACCGCCGTGGTTCTCTCCGTGCGGTGTGGTCAACGTGGTCAAGGAACGACTTCCATCAGAAGAGTACTGTACGTGGAGAGGCTGACAGTTGGGTCCACGGCCACGGCCCAGTTTTTTTGTGATTTGCCAAGTAAGTCTCTTTGCCAGGCCTGTTGGGCTACAAATCTTTCAAGACGAGGAGAACTTTCATTCGGCTGGCCGACAAAATGGCCCATCAGTAATAAGAAATGGGATGTACATTTTTAAAACACATCAAACTGGCAATTAGTTTCAAATATATTTTTTTACTTCAAGATTTGAAATTACATTATTTTTTATGCGTGGAGAATTTGTTGAATTTTATATTGATATACATTTATTTTTAAAATCAGTTTGAATGTGAGTCGAAATTTCGGGATTAAAAATAGTTTGGACCGCACCGAAATATGCAAAATTTTGTATAATTTTTTAACCGTGGCCACAATATGGGCTGTAATGCTAACAAAAAGAATATGGGCTCCAAAAAACCTTAAGAATTAGCAAATGGGCTGTAAATTATTAGAAATAATGGCAGATGGGTTGTATGTTGTTTTCCACAGATTGGAGGCTTTCCTAAAAAAAGGTTGACGCACAAGCACCGACTGTTGGATGTCCATCCAACGGCCGTGGTGCTTCTTCAATCTCTGCTCTTCCTGCTCCAACCGCTCAAACAAGCGCCGGCGGGACTGCCTGCTCCCTCCTCCCCGCGGCCGGCTGTGTTGCCGTGCAGGCCTCACCGCCCCACCTTACTCCCATCGCTGGCCAAGCCATCTCTCTACTCACCCACACCTGCTGTTATTCTCCGGCGACGGCAGACGAACTAGTAAACCCTCGTACATTCGTACTCCCCTCCGCGTGGGAAACAACTGTCGAGTCTTCCCTGCCTCTGTGTCTTCCCCTTCCTAGGCCTCGCCGTCGTCCACCGCCGTGGTGCTCTCGGCGCGGCGTGGTCAATGTGGTCAATGACCGACTTTCATCGGAAGAGTACTGTGCGTGGAGACGCTGACAGCTAGGTCCACGGCCGCAGCAAGGAAGTGCCTCCTTATTACGCGCAAAATAATTATTCCTCCACCTGGCAGTAGGGACCCACCATGCGGGCCACCGTATTTCACGAAAAATATGTTTCCCCCCTGACTGCTGGGACCCACCAGCTACACCTTCGCATGCAAGGAAGTGCGTCCGGGCAAAAAAAAACAAAACGATTCGCCCCCCTGACTGCTGGGACCCACCAGCTACATCTTTGCATGCAAGGAAGTGCCTGACAGTCGAGACCCACCTGGTCGAAGCGTACATAGCATTGTCATTCTGGTCGCAAACGTGTACGTACATATATACTGGTGGATGTAGAGGCGCGCACGTGTCGTAGTAGAGGCGCGCACGTAGCATGTACACGTACATACAGCGGCCAGGGTGCAAGAAAGAAAATATGGCCACATATGTGTACGTACGGGCGGGGTCTCGAACGCCTACTCGCGCATACGTACGGCGAGGGCTCGTTGACATGGCTGGGTCGGAACGGAGAAACAGCGTCGTCGTCGTGTTCATGGGGAGGCAATGGAATGCGTCGTGTTCATGGGGAGGCAACGGAATGCGTCGTGTTCATCGGGAGGCAACGAAACGTGTGGGAGCCAACCGGCTGGGTCGGAACGGAATGCGTGGTCGTGTTCATCGGGAGGGCTTGGACGGAACAGGCGATGGAAACGAGGCCTGGCGTACCACAGAACGGAGGAAACGGCCTTGTGTTCGACCGGCCACGTTCAAAACGGGATCCTGTTCATCGGGAGGGGTCTGGCATACCGCAAAACGGACGAAACGGACCTCCTACGGTCGAAACGGGGGTCTTGTTGATCGGGAGGGGTGTGGCGTACCGCAAAACGGACAAAACGGACCTCCTACGGTCGAAACGGGGGTCCTGTTGATCGGGAGGGGTGTGGCGTACCGCAAAACGGACGAAACGGACCTCCTACGGTCGAAACGGGGGTCCTGTTCATCGGGAGGGGTGTGGCGTACCGCAAAACGGGACTCCACGGGATACTGTTCATCTCCACCGTCGACCTCCTCCAGCCTCCACGAGATACCATCGACCTCCTCCAGCCTCTACGGGCTCCTGTTCATCCAGCCTCCACCGCGCGCTACTCCACCGGCTACTGTTCAACCACCCCTCCACGGGCACCCCTCCATCGTCTGTTGTTCATCCAGCCCTCCACACCATGGGGTCCTGTTCATCCAGAGGCAACGCCACCGCTCACTGTTCATTCAACCCCCCACCCCCGCAACGCTCACTATTCATCCCATAGGCAGCATTGATTGGCTTCAGTTAGCAGCAGTAGCGAAGGAATCGCTCGATCGGGTTCAGTTAACAGCCATCGATCGATCGCTCGAGTTCAGTAACGCGTAGCCTGCAGTGCAATCTCTCGGGTTTAGTTAGAGCCCAACGCCTCGCTCGGGTTCAGTTAGAGCCAACGCCTCGCACACACGTGCGTACGTGTACGAGAGAAACGCGCATCACTCGGCCCCCGACCTCCCACCGTAACCAGGAACTCCCCGAAATTTTCCTCGCCCTCGCTTCTACCACGGTTTTTTCCGTCATGGACGGCCCAAAGAATGTCATGCATCTGCGTCTCCGGCCCGCCCAGGACGAAAAGCCCATTTTCTGTCATGATTTTTTGTCATAGAAGTAGGAGCCCACCACATCTATGATGATACCGGTTTTTGTCACAATTATCGTCCTAGAAGTGTCATATGTATGACAGAAAAAAAATTGTTCGGCCCAAAATGTCACGGATGTGTCTTTTATTTGTAGTGATGCTTGATACTACTGTGCCACTTGGTGAATTTCTTGATGAACAACTTGCTAGGGTTAGAGAGGATGAAATTATTGAAACTGATAACATTGATGAAAGTGATGATGAAGACTCTCCCCCTAATAAATATGAATCGCCTATTATTCCTGAGGGTTATGTTTTTGAAAAAGAAGCTGCTCTAGCTATTTTAGCTTGCAAAGATAGATACGAGCTCAAGAGGTTATTAGCTAAATGGAAGCAGCAATCACTTAATGCTAGAATGAAACCTGACCCTGCTTTTGCTACTTCACCTATCTGTGTTACTGATAGGGATTATGAATTCTCTATTGATCCTAATATAATTACTTTGGTTGAATCTGATCCTTTTCATGGCTATGAATCTGAAACTGTTGTGGCACATCTTACTAAATTAAATGATATAGCTACCCTGTTCACTAATGATGAGAGAACTTGTTTCTTTTATATCCTTAAAATATTCCCGTTCTCATTAAAGGGTGATGCTAAGATATGGTTTAATTCTCTTGATCCTGGTTGTGTGTGTAGTCCCCAGGATATGATTTATTACTTCTCTACTAAATATTTCCCTGCTCATAAGAAACAAGCTGCCTTAAGGGATATATATAATTTTGTGCAAATTGAAGAAGAGAATCTCCCACAAGCTTGGGGGAGGCTTCTCAAGTTACTTAATGCTTTGCCTGATCATCCTCTTAAGAAAAATGAAATACTTGATATCTTTTATAATGGACTAACTGATGCTTCCAGAGATTACCTAGATAGTTGTGCTAGTTCTGTTTTCAGGGAAAGAACACCGGATGAAGCTGAAATTCTATTGAATAATATGTTGACAAATGAAAATAATTGGACACTTCCTGAGCCAACTCCTGAGCCTATTCCTAAACCAACTCCGAAGAAAAGAGGTGTTCTATTTCTCAGTCCTGAAGATATGCAAGAGGCAAAGAAATCTATGAAAGAAAAATGTATTAAAGCTAAAGATGTTAAGAATTTACCTCCTATTGAAGAAATACATGGTCTTAATTTACCGCCTGTTGAAGAAACATATGATCTTAATCCATTACCTATTGAAGAAATACATGGTCTTGATAACCCGACACAGGTAGTAAATGTAAATTCTCTCTATAGATATGATAAAGCTGAAATGCCATTTACTAAGTTTGCTAGCCCATGCTTAGATGAGTTTGATAAATTTATGGTTAAGCAAGAAGACTCCAATGCTTATTTTGGTAGAGAATTAAAACGCAATGCTGGTATGCCTGAACACTTGGGTGATTATATGGCTAATGTCAAAGGTGAACTTAAACTTATTAGTAAAATGCTTCTATGGTTACCACTCAAGTAGAACAAGTACTTAAATCTCAAAATGATTTGCTCAATGAACTGAATAGTAAGAATAAGGATAATGATGTTAGATTTATGACTAGAGGTGGTAAAATGATTCAGGAACCTCTGTATCCTGAAGGCCACCCTAAGAGAATTGAGCAAGATTCTCAGAGAAATAATATAGATGCACCTAGTCCTTCTAAAAGGAAGAAAAAGAAAAATGATAGGACTTTGCATGCTTCTAGTGAACCTATTGCTGAAACACCTGAGAATCCAAATAATATTTCTATTTCTGATGCTGAAACACAATCTGGTAATGAACCTGAAACTAGTGATAATGTTAATGATAAGGTTCATGATGATGCTCAACCTAGCAATGATAATGATATAGAAATTGAACCTGTTGTTGATCTTGATAACCCACAATCAAAGAATCAACGTTATGATAAGAAAGACTTTATTGCTAGGAAACATGGTAAAGAAAGAGAACCATGGGTTCAGAAACCCATGCCTTTTCCTCCCAAACCATCCAAGAAAAAGGATGATGAGGATTTTGGGCGCTTTGCTGAAATGATTAGACCTATCTTTTTGCGTATGCGATTAACTGATATGCTTAAAATGAATCCGTATGCTAAGTACATGAAAGATATTGTTACAAATAAAAGAAAGATACCGGAAGCTGAAATTTCCACCATGCTTGCTAATTATACTTTTGAAGGTGGAATACCAAAGAAACTTGGAGATCCAGGAGTACCCGCTATATACCATGCTCCATTAAAAGAAACTATACTAAAACTGCTTTATGTGATCTTGGAGCCGGTGTTAGTGTTATGCCTCTCTCTTTATATCGTAGACTTGATTTGAATAAGTTGACATCTACTGAAATATCTTTGCAAATGGCTGATAAATCAACTGCTATACCTGTCGGTATTTGTGAGGATGTGCCTGTTGTGGTTGCAAATGTTACTATTTTAACGGACTTTATTATTCTTGATATTCCCGAGGACAATAGTATGTCTATTATTCTTGGAAGACCCTTTTTGAATACTGCAGGGCCTGTTATTGATTGCAACAAAGGCAACGTCACTTTTCATGTTAATGGTAATGAGCATAGGGTACACTTTCCGAGGAAACAACCTCAAGTTCATAGTATCAACTCTATTGGAAAAATTCCATCGATTATATTTGGAGGTTTTGAATTTCCTCTTCCTACTGTCAAAAAGAAATATGATATTCTTATTATTGGGGATGTGCATATCCCCGTTGAGGTAACATAGTGTTATTAGAAATTTCTCTGGTTCCATGTTATTCGGAATGAGTTTGTTAACAAGATCTGATCAACCTTGTTAGTGGATTCCTTTTGATGAGCATGAGATGGATGAAACTAGAAGGCACAACCTTCTGTACCCTCCTTTTACTTTCTGTTATTTATTTTAAATAAAATAAAAATAGTATTTTCTGTCTGGTATCTGAATTATCCGTGCAATATAAAAATACCCCGAAAATAAAAGTTCTCCAATTGCCCTGAAATTTAAATATGATTTTTGTGTAATATTTGAGAATATTTCGCACCGAGAACACAGCACGGGGGCATCCACCTGGCCACGAGGGTGGAGGGCACGCCCTACCCCCCTGGGCGCGCCCCCTGCCTCGTGGGCCCACGGTGGCCCTCCTCCACTTATTCCTGTACCCACACACTCCTTCTTCCTCCCACAAACACGATTGTCCAGTTCAAACCCGAGTCCAAGCTCATTTTTTTGCCATTTTCGATCTCCTTGCTCAAAGCACCTCTCACAAAACTGCTTGGGGAGATTGTTCCTTGGTATGTGACTCCTCCATTAGTCCAATTAGTTTTTGCTCTGGTGCTTTATTCATTGCAAATTTGTGTTGCCTAGGTGACCCTGTTCTTGAGCTTGCATGTCAAATTTATGTGGTTCCAAGTAGTTTTGATGCATGATATAGGCTCTAGGCACTTGTAGGAGTAGTTGCTATCAATATTGTTGAGTTTGGTTTACTTTTATTTTTGAAGTTACGAAAAATTTCAGAATTTTTCAGAAAATAATGAAGATATTTTTGAGGGGCTCATCGAGCTGAAGCTCGAAAGAAAAGCAAAATGAAGAAGCAAAGAAGCCCAAGTATAATCTGCCTCGCACCGTAGAGGTTAGGCCGTGTGAATGGCCCTCCGATGATTTCTTGAGAGCTACCGGGATTCATGAGGATTTTTATGAATTGGTTAAGAATGCAGGCCTCACCGACTTCCTCCATGACCAACGCGAACAGTATCTCTTACTCACCAATACTTTTATGCAAAACTTCTACTATTATCCTAGGGAATCACCTCCTTCAGTAGAGTTTCATTTATATGATGTGGTTAAGAAGATGTCACTATATGAATTTTGCAGGGTTTGCAAAATACCTTTCGAGGGTAGCTTAGAGGAACCACATCGTAAAGATGTGGATAGGTTTATTGACACTATCACTGTAGGGGAAACGAGGAAGGTTTCCGATGCCAGAATCACTAGCATACATTTTCCTATTTTACGCTACTTTGCAATATTTGCTAGTCGTTGCTTAATTGGTCGCGGAAACTGTGGAAACCTTAGTGTTCCTGATATTTTTATTTTGTTCCATGGTTTATTCCGTGATGACTATATTAATATGGGCAGTATTATTGCTAAACGGTTAAGTCTGAACCGTACAAAGGGCCCCATCTTTGGAGGCATCTATGCTTCACGCCTAGCTGCACATTTTAACATACCTATTAGGCACTATGAAAAAGAAGAAAAAGCGCTGCCTACTGTTTATTTAGATTAGAAGAGTATGGTAGCACCTTGCCTGCTCCTTCCTTGTTTGATTTATCTACAGGCCAGTACCTCGTCTCGCCGGAGGACATTCACCCTTACCGGAACCCTACATCATCCATAGAGCCAGAGTCGGAACCACAAATTGATCCTCCATGACAATCTAATTACCAGTGGGATCTAGAGATGATTGCCAACCAGTGGCAATCAGAGTCTTCTTCTTCGCAGTACGACCCCAACTATTACAATGGATATTCGCCAGGCCAACCATGGCCATAGAACAACTTAGGCCAAAAGCCTAAGCTTGGGGGAGTACGTGTTTCTCACCGACATTACATTCATGTTCACACACTCATTGCTAGATGTCGGTGCTCATACTTTTTCATTGTATCATTCATTCTAGTTTATTTCCTTTTTATGCTTTCTTGTTGTGTGTTTAATAAACCTTAAGAAAAACCAAAAAAATAGTTGTAGCTTTTAATTAGTTTACTTTCCATGCTTGTAGTAGTAATTAAAAATAAAACCCAAAAAGATTTCATGTTCTTCTTTTTGCTTGTTGGGAGCTTTCCCGTGTATATAGTTTTATTTCTTTTCTTTTCTTTGGGGGTCGATAGGAGAAGATCACGATTAAATTGTTAAAGTGGCTCTTATATGCATTATTGTTGATCTGACAAAAGAGACCATATTGCCTTGTCTTCTCCTGTTTATTGAATGCTTGCAGATTCCAGCTTAGTCCAATGCACGTGCACCATTATTATTATCCACATCGTTCGTGTAACATCCCAAATTTTCAATTTGCAATGTTATACATTAGATCATTAATGCATATCATATTTTATTTGCTTTTGGTTTTGATCCTAGAAATTCTACGCAACTCAAGGACCCACGGAGAGAGTTGGGGATTTTGTTATTTTCATATTTGAGTTTTCTCAAAATTTGAGAATAGGATCATTTGATTTTATTTATTTTATCATCAAATATTTCTATTACAAAAATATGAGAGAGGGAATAAAATGACTTTCCCAAAATAAAGAAATATTGAGGATTTAATAAAAAATCAAATAAGATTTTATTTCGGAGTTTTTCGTTATTTTATTTGAATTTAGGAAAAATGAGCGTTTTTCAAAATTGCATTTAGGCCCAAATAAATGTTCACCTTGTGTGGCTTGATTTTAGAAGCCCGGGAAAATTTATTTCAGGATTTTTGGAGTCCATTTAGTATTTCTTTTTATTTTTCTTCTGCGCGTAACTATTTAAAAAAAACGAACCGACCTAGGGGCCGTGTCCGACCCGGACTCCCGGCCCGCTAGCCTTTATAAGCCGGGGGGAGGGAGCCCAGCCAGCCAGCCCGCCCACGCCCCCGAACCCTAGCCGCCACGCCTCGCCCGCCGCGCCGCGGCCGCCGCCGCTGACTCGCCGCCCGAGGTCGCCTCGATTTCCGCACCGGTTTTTTTCTTATTTTTTTTGAAAAACCGTTCGGTTTTCCCGTCGGTTTTTTTAGTTTCGGCTTTTTTAAATAGATCGGTTTTTCCGATTTATTTAATTAGCGAGCGCTCGTCCGTTCGTTCGTTCTAGCGAACGTTCGTCGTTTTTCTTTTTCTCGGATTAAATCCGCGATTTTTCTGATCGCGATTCCTGATCCGATTTTTGTTTTAGTATAACTTTTCGCTCATTTATCGGAATCAGGCGATTCAAGCACCTGGAGTTTCGTCTCGAAACCCTCTATCCATTTAACCAACTTAAACAAGTTTTTGCTACTGTAAAAATTGCCTTAGATCCAGATTAGTAGAACAAAGTTGTTTTCTTTCGCCGTTTGACTTTCGTTGCTTTGTTCATTTGATTCTTTTTGCAAACCGGAGTTCTTAAGTTGAATTTTCTGGTTAGATCTCTTATTTGACTTTTACCTGTGCATTAGATGAGTACTTATTGTATGCTTGTTTGTTTGTCTGCGATAGAATACCCGGAGTGCGCCGCCTGTTAGTTCGAATCTCTAGGTTTCGTGGATCATCAGCAAGGCAAGTAACACTTTGATCATACCTTTTCAAGTACCTAGATTTTATTGCATTAGATCAATCCTCAAACATTGCATGATTAGGATCTAATTAAATTGTGGGATGGGAAGTAGTTGAGGTAGTACCTATCACTTGTTATATATCAAACCTTTGGGAGTTACTTCTACGTTTGCTTATTGTGCCATGCTATGCTAGTAGACGTGCATTGGGTGAGTGATATCCATGACAGATGTGAGTTTGTTAATTAATGGTTTATCTAAGGTGGCAACTTAAACACACATCTGGGTGGATTGAGGCACCTGGGTAATCCAGGACTTGCCTGTTTTCTTTTGGACCGCCACCCAGGCTTAAAGGGATCATGAGATTATTCATACTAGAAACTTCCGTGTGCAGCCACAAGCTATTATGGGCTCTAGCATAGTTGACTAAATCGTGTGAACTCTTACAGTGGTAGACTAGTAGATGTAGGGGATGTAGGTGGTACGGTCTACCCGATCGTAAGGTGCTAGCGCTTCTGAAAGACTATGTCTCGGTCATCCGTCTTCTCAAACACCTTGTAGTGCAAGAAACCAAACGGAGGCGATCGAGTCTTGTGGGGAAAAGTGCGCAAACCTCTGCAGAGTGTATTAAACTAATCATGATTAGCCGTGTCCCCGGTTATGGACAACTTGAGTATCTAGTACCTGGATTATCATGTGAATCTCATCATGTTACCCTAAATTAATTTTGTTGGGCTTTGTTAATGATGATGCTTAATTGGGATTGAGAATGCTGTCAACCATTCTCAATGTTTAACAACTACCATGATAGTTAAATAAATTTATTCCTTTGGAGTAGGGAAAATTGGCTTTACGCAAAACTGTAACCATAGAGCTTTCCACCACCCAAATATGCATATAGAATAGCTGTTTCATTCCATTACTCTCTATGTGTTACATTGCCAGCATATTCCATGTGCTGACCCGTTTCGGGCTGCAACGTTAATGTTGCAGACTTTTTATACGACGATTAAGGAGTTTTTAGGTCGTGGTTCTATACTCAGTGATGCCGTTGAAGTTGATGGACTCACTTATCTTCCAAGCCTTCTGTTGTTATCGTTATTAGATGGCCTTAAGCCATATTTATTGTAATAAGTTCTCAATTGAGACACTCGATGTAATAAGTGTGTGATTGCTACTCTGTTATAAATCCTCCGAGTACTGTGTGGTGTCAGCATTACTGATCCAGGGATGACACCGGAGCACAGAGATCAGATTGTTTGAGGTCTGGTCGCTACAGTTCGGTCGTGCAAGTGAAAGGCAATTATGACGATATATGATGAACTGATTGAGATGGGAGAAGCTGGTATGAACTCGACCTCTCTTGTTTTTGTAAATATGATTAGTTCATCGTTCCTGATTTAGCCTATTATGAATAAACATGTTTTCGATGACAATTAGAGATCATAGTTTCTTGTGCCATGCTTGATTAGCTAGGAGCTTATAATGGTTTACCTTGCGTGCCAACATGCTATTAAAATGGTTGTGATGTGGTATGATAGGGTGGTATCCTCCTCTGAATGATTTAAGTGACTTGACTTGGCGCATGTTCACGCATGTAGTTGAAACAAAATCAACATAGCCTTCACGATATTTATGTTCATGGTGGATTATATTTATGTTCATGCTTGCATTCGGTGTTGATTAATTTTAATGCATGTTCATGACTGTTGTCGCTCTCTAGCTGGTCGCTTCCCAGTCTTTTGCTAGCCTTCACCTGTACTAAGCGGGAATATTGCTTGTGCATCCAACTCCATAAACCCCAAAGTTATTCCATATGAGACCACCATACCTACCTATATACGGTATCTACCTGTCATTCCAAGTAAATTCGTATGTGCCAAACTCTAAACCTTCAAATAAATATCATGTTTTGTATGCTCGAATAGCTCATGTATCAACTAGGGTTGTCCGTATCTTCCATGTTAGGCGGGTTATTCTTGAGAGGAGTGGACTCCGCTCCTCACTCACGAGAAAATGGCTGGTCATCGGGATGCTTAGTCCCATGCTTTAGGCAAATCAAATCAAAATAATTGCAAACAAAACTCCCCCTGGGACTCTTGTTAGTTGGAGGCACTCGTTGTTTCGAGCAAGCCATGGATTGATGCTTGTTGGTGGAGGGGGAGTAAACTTTACCATTCTGTTTGGGAACCTCCTATAATGTGTGTAGCATGGAAGATATCGCCATCTCTTGGTTGTTATGTTGACAATGAAAGTATACTGCTCAAAATATTATTCATCTCTATTTTAAAACCAAGCTCTGGCACCTCTACAAATCCATGCTTCCCTCTGCGAAGGGCCTATCTATTTACTTTTATGTTGAGTCATCATCCTCTTATTAAAAAGCACCAGTTGGAGAGCACCACTGTCATTTGCATTCATTACTGTTAGTTTACATTGAGTATGACTTGACTGGATCTCTTTTACCATGAATTACAATGTCTAGTAAGCCCTTGATCTTTAAAGGTGCTCTGCATTTATGTTTTGCGGTCTAAGAAAGGGCTAGCGAGATACCATCTTGTTATATCATATTATGATTGTTTTGAGGAAGTGTTGTCATCCGAGATTTATTATTATTGCTCGCTAGTTGATTATGCCATTGATATGAGTAAATATGAGACCTGAGAGCTATTGTGAATATGGTTAGTTCATAATCTTTGTAGAAAACTTGAATGCTGGCTTTACATATTTACAACAACAAGAGCAAACAGAATTTTCTAAAGTTTTTCTTTATCACTTTCAGTTCGTCAACCGAATTTCTTGAAGACAAGCAAAGGTTTAAGGTTGGGGGAGTTGATACGTCTCCGTCGTATCTACTTTTCCAAACACTTTTGCCCTTGTTTTGGACTCTAACTTGCATGATTTGAATGGAACTAACCCGGACTGACGTTGTTTTCATCAGAATTAGCATGGTGTTATTGATGTGCATAAACAAAAGTTCTCGGAATGACCTGAAACTTCATGAAACGTCTATTTGGAAATAATAAAAAATCCTTGCAAAAGATGAAGACCAGGGGGCCCACACCCTAGCCACGAGGGTGGGGGGCCCCTAGAGCTCCTCCGACTCCAACTCCAACTCCAACTCCAACTCTATATATTTGGTTTCAGGGAGAAAAAAATCAGAGAGGAGAAATCATCACGTTTTACGATACAGAGCCGCTGCCAAGCCCTAAAACCTCTCGAGAGGGCTGATCTGGAGTCCGTTCAGGGCTCCGGAGAGGGGAATCCGTCGCCATCGTCATCATCAACCATCCTCCATCACCAATTTCATGATGCTCACTGCCATGCATGAGTAATTCCATCATAGGCTTGCTGGACGGTGATGGGTTGGATGGGATCTATCATGTAATCAAGTTAGTTTTGTTAGGGTTTGATCCCTAGTATCCACTATGTTCTGAGATTGATGTTGCTATGACTTTGCTATGCTTAATGCTTGTCACTAGGGCCCGAGTGCCATGATTTTAGATCTGAACCTATTATGTTTTCATCAATATATGAGAGTTCTTGATCCTATCTTGCAAGTCTATAGTCACCTATTATGTGTTATGATCCGTTAACCCCGAAGTGACAATAATCCGAATACTTACCGGTGATGACCGTAGTTTGAGGAGTTCATGTATTCACTATGTGTTAATGCTTTGTTCTGGTACTCTATTAAAAGGAGGCCTTAATATCCCTTAGTTTCCGTAAGGACCCCGCTGCCACGGGAGGGTAGGACAAAAGATGCCTTGCAAGTTCTTTTCCATAAGCACATATAACTATATTCGGAATACATGCCTACATTATATCAATGAACTGGAGCTAGTTCCGTGTCACCCTAGGTTATGACTATTACATGATGAACCGCATCCGGCATAATTCTCCATCACTGATCCATTGCCTACGAGCTTTCCACATATTGTTCTTCGCTTATTTACTTTTCCGTTGCTATTGCTATCATCACTACAAAATACCAAAAACACTACTTTTGCTACTGTTACTTTTTGCTACCGTTACCACTACTATCATATTACTTTGCTACTAAACACTTTGATGCAGATATTAACTTTCCAGGTGTGGTTGAATTGACAACTCAGCTGCTAATATTTGAGAATATTCTTTGGCTCCCCTTGTGTCGAATCAATAAATTTGGGTTGACTACTATACCCTTGAAAACTGTTGCGATCCCCTATACTAGTGGGTTATCAGCTCTCAAGAGAAATGATTATTCAACAAATTTATGCTCGGCTTTCTCTCAGTAATCGCTCCATGCTCGATATTTCTTGTACTGGATCTTTTATGATGAAGACTATTGAATTCAAATGGGATTTATTGGAAAGAATTAAATGCAAATCTGAAGATTGGGACCTCGACGAAGGTAAGGAGTCAGGTATAACACCTAAGTTTGATTGTGTTAAATCTTTTATGGATACCGATGCATTTCGTGAATTTAGCACTAAATATGGACTTGACTCTGAGATAGTAGCTTCCTTTTGTGAATCATTTGCTACTCATGTTGATCTCCCTAAGGAGAAGTGGTTTAAATATAATCCTCCCATTAAAGTAAAAGTAGTTGCACCTATTAAAGTTGAAGAAAAGACTATCACTTATAATGATCCTGTTGTTCCTACTGCTTATGTTGAGAAACCACCTTTCCCTGTTAGAATAAAGGATCATGCTAAAGTTTCAACTGTAGTCAACAAAAGTAATATTAGGACACACAAACCCCCTGAGCAAGTTAAAGTTGAACCTAATATTGCTATGGTTAAAGATCTCTTGGCCGATAATATTGATGAGCATGTTATTTACTTCTGTGATGAGAATGCTAGAATTGCTAGACCTGATACTAAAAATAAACATAGACCTGTTGTAGGCATGCCTGTTATTTCTATTAAAATAGGAGATCATTGCTATCATGGCTTATGTGATATGGGTGCTAGTGCAAGTGCAATACCTCATTCCTTATACAAAGAAATTATGCATGATATTGCACCTGCTGAGATAGAAGATATCGATGTTACCATTAAGCTTGCCAATAGAGATACTATTTCACCAATTGGGATTGTTAGAGATGTTGAAGTCTTGTGTGGGAAGGTTAAATATCCTGCTGATTTTCTTGTTCTTGGTTCCCCACAAGATAGCCTTTGTCCCATTATATTTGGTAGACCCTCCTTGAATATTGTTAATGCTAAGATAGACTGCAATAAGGATATTGTTTCTGTTGAATTAGGGGATATGTCTCATGAGTTTAATTTTGCTAAGTTTCGTAGACAACCCCGTGATGAGGAATTTCCTAGTAAAGATGAAATTATTGGTCTTGCTTCTATTGTCGTTCCTCCTACTGATCCTTTATAAAAATATTTGCTAGACCATGAAAATGATATGTTCATGAATGAAACAAGGGAAATAGACCAGGTATTCTTTAAACAGGGACCTATTCTGAAACACAACTTGCCTGTTGAAATCCTAGGGGATCCTCCTCCACCCAAGGGTGATCCCATGTTTGAGCTTAAACCATTGCCTGATACACTTAAATATGCTTATCTTGATGAAAAGAAGATATATCATGTTATTATTAGTGCTAACCTTTCAGAGCATGAATAAGAGAGATTATTGAAAACTCTGAAGAATCGTCGTGCTGCTATTGGATATACTCTTGATGATCTTAAGGGAATTAGTCCTACTCTATGTCAACACAAAATAAATTTGGAAAAAGATGCCAAACCAGTTATTGATCACCAACGACGGCTAAATCCTAAGATGAAAGAAGTGGTAAGAAAGGAAATATTAAAACTTCTGGAGGCAGGTATAATTTATCCCGTTCCTGATAGTCAGTGGGTAAGTCTTGTCCATTGTGTCCCTAAGAAGGGAGGTATTACTATCATTCCTAATGATAAAGATGGATTGATTCCACAAAAAAATATTACAGGTTATAGGATAGTAATTGATTTTCACAAATTAAATAAAGCTACTAAAAAGATCATTACCCTTTGCCTTTCATTGATCAAATGCTAGAAAGATTATCCAAACATACACATTTTTGCTTTCTAGATGGTTACTCTAGCTTCTCTCAAATACATGTGTCAGCTGATGATCAAGCAAACACCACTTTTACTTGCCCTTTCGGTACTTTTGCTTATAGACGTATGCCTTCTGGTTTATGTAATGCACCTGCTACCTTTCAAAGATGCATAATGGCTATATTCTCCGACTTTTGTGAAAAGATTTGTGAGGTTTTCATGGATGATTTCTCCATTTATGGATCCTCTTTTGATGATTTGTGAAGAAACTAATCTTGTCTTGAACTGGGAGAAGTGCCACTTTATGGTTAATGAAGGTATTGTCTTGGGGCATAAAATTTCTGAAAGAGGTATTGAAGTTGATAAAGCTAAAGTTGATGCTATTGAAAAGATGCCATGTCCCAAGGACATCAAAGGTATAAGAAGTTTCCTTGGTCATGCTGGTTTTTACAAGAGGTTCATTAAGGACTTCTCAAAGATTTTCTCGCCCTCTGACTAACCTATTACAAAAATATATTCCTTTTGTCTTTAATGATGATTGTGTAGAAGCATTTTAAATACTTAAGAAAGCTTTGATTTCTGCACCTATTGTTCAGCCACCTGATTGGAATCTACCCTTTGAAATTATGTGTGAAGCTAGCGATTATGTTGTAGGTGCTGTTCTAGGACAAAGAGTTGATAAGAAGCTGAATGTTATCCAATATGCTAGTAAAACACTAGATAATGCCCAGAGAAATTATGCTACTACTGAAAAAGAATTTTTAGCAGTGTTTTTGCTTGTGATAAGTTCAGACATTATATTGTTGATTCTAAAGTAACTATTCACGCTGATCATGCTGCTATTAAATACCTTATGGAAAAGAAAGATGCTAAACCTAGACTTATTAGATGGGTTCTCTTGCTACAAGAATTTGATTTGCATATTATTGATAGAAAGGGAGCTGAGAACCCCGTTGCAGACAACTTGTCTAGGTTAGAGAATGTTCTTGATGACCCACTACCTATTGATGATAGCTTTCCTGATGAACAATTAGCTGTCATAAATGCTTCTCGTACTGCTCCATGGTATGATGATTATGCTAATTACATTATTGCTAAATTCATACCACCTAGTTTCACATACCAGCAAAAGAAAAAGTTTTTCTATGATTTGAGACATTACTTTTGGGATGACCCACATCTTTATAAAGAAGGAGTAGATGGTATTATTAGACGTTGTGTACTTGAGCATGAACAGGAACGGATCCTATGCAAGTGTCACTCCGAGGCTTATGGAGGGCACCACACTAGAGATAAAACTGTGCATAAGGTATTGCAATCCAGTTTTTATTGGCCTACTCTCTTCAAGGATGCCCGTAAGTTTGTCTTATCTTGTGATGAATGTCAAAGAATCGGTAATATTAGTAGACGTCAAGAAATGCCTATGAATTATTCACTTGTTATTGAACCATTTGATGTTTGGGGCTTCAATTATATGGGACTGTTTCCTTACTCTAATGGGTATACACATATTTTAGTAGTTGTTGATTACGTTACTAAGTGGGTAGAAGCTATTCCAACTAGTAGTGCTGATCATAACACCTTTATTAAGATGCTTAAAGAAGTTATTTTTCCGAGGTTTCGAGTCCCTAGATATTTAATGACTGATGGTTGTTCACATTTTATTCATGGTGCCTTTCGTAAAATGTTGGCTATGTATGATGTTAACCATAGAATTGCATCTCCATATCACCCACACTCTAGTGATCAAGTAGAATTGAGTAACAGAGAGCTCAAATTAATTTTGCAAAAGACTGTTAATAGATCTAGAAAGAATTGGTCCAAGAAACTTGACGATGCATTATGGGATTTATTTTATTTTCTAGGATTTATTTGGTTCCGGCGAAATTATTTAAAAAACAAAAAAACGCAGCGCCCGACTGGGCCGAGGCCCAGCCGAGCCAGGCCGCCGGCCCGCCTGCCCAAGCCGCTGCCTCCCGCGCCGAGTCCGGCCAGGACACGGCCGGCGCAAGCCGTCGTCGCCCGGGACTCCGCCCGGCCCCTCCCACAAGCCACCGCCGCCCCTCCCCTTATAAGCCGATACCCGGGGCCCTCGGGACCCCAAGCCGCCACCTACCGATGCCCCGCCGCCCGCAAGCCGCCGCCTCGCCGTCGTCGCTACCGCTGTGCTGCCGCACACCGCGGCCGCCACACGCTGCTGCCGCCGCACCTCGCCGCCCCGCCGCGGAAGCCGTAGGTATACGCCGCCGCCGCCGCCGGTTTTCTCTAGAAAACCGATCCGGTTTTTTTAGAAACCCTAGTTCGTTTTTTTAAATCGGTTCGCTGGTTTTTCTCGGTTTAGTTACTTTGCGGACGTTTGTCCGTACATTCGTTTTAACGAACGGTGTTCACTTGTTAGCCACAGAGAACGAACGTTCATTCGTTAGCCTGTTCGTCAGTTTTCTTTTTCTCGGATTTTCCATGATTATTTCCGATCGTGATTTCTGATCCGATTTTCGTTTTAGTTTATCTTTTCGCTCGTTTGTCGGAATCAGACGATTCAAACGCCTAGATCTTCGTCTCGAAACCCTCTTTCCATTTAACCAACTTGAACAAGCTTTTGCTACTGTAAAATTTGACCTTATTCCAGATTAGTAAACGGATCTTGTTTCTTTCGCAGTTTGTGTTTTGTTGCTCCGTTTGATTTGATTCTTTTCGCAAACCGGAGTTCTTAAGTTGAACTTTCTGGTTAGATCTTCTTGTTCGAGATTTACATGTGTTTCTTTGCTTGATTGCTTATGTATGCTATTGTTTTTTTGCGATAGAACACCCGGAGTGTGAAGCATGCTACTACGAGTCCCTAGGTTTTGCGGATCATCAGCAAGGCAAGTAACACTTTAATCATACCCCTTTATCACCCAGTTTTTATGCATTAGTTCCAATCCTCAAACATTGCATGATTAGGATGTGATTAACATGTGGGTTGGGAAGTAGTTGATGAGGTAGAACCTATTGCCCTGTTAGACTCAAACCTTGGGAGTTACTTCTTCGTGTTGCTTATATTGCTATGCTATGCTCGTAGACGTGGTTGGGTGAGTGAAATCCATGACAGATGTGAGATTGCTAATTAATGGTTCAACTTAAGGTGGCAACTTGAATACACATCTAGGTGGATTGTTTGTTGGGCACCTGGGGAATCCAGTGTTGTCCTAGGATATCCCGGAGTACCCGTGTGATAATCCTATGGTCCGCCACCCAGGCTCAAAGGGAAGTGAGATATTTTCATGCTAGAAACTTCCGTGTGCAGCCACAAGCTATTAGGGGCTCTAGCATAGTTGAGTAAGTTGTGTGAAGCTCCCGAAGAGGTGGATCAGCGGGTAGAGGGATGTAGGCTGGTATGGTCTGCCCGGAGTAAGGGGTTAATGCTTCTGAAAGACTGTGTCCCGGTCATCCGTTTCTCAAACACGATAAAGTGCGAGAAATCCAACGGAGGAGATCGAGTCTTGTGGGGAAAAGTGCGCAAACCTCTACAGAGTGTATAAACTAATCATGGTTAGCCATGTCCCCGGTTATGGACATCTTGAGTATCTAGTACTTGGAGTATCATAAGTATCTCATCACTCTAAACTAATATTGTTGGGTTGTTAATTACTTTAATTGGGATTGAGTTGGAGGAACCTTCTCAATGATGTTTCAACTACCATGATAGTTAAATAAAATCTATTCCTTTGTTGTAGGGAAAAATTGGCTTTTCGCGAAAACCATAACCATAGAGCTTTCCACCAGCCAAATATGCATGTAGTGATAGCATTATTCTGTTCTTGCTCTACTGTGTT
Source organism: Triticum dicoccoides (assembly GCF_002162155.2). Lineage (NCBI taxonomy): Eukaryota > Viridiplantae > Streptophyta > Magnoliopsida > Poales > Poaceae > Triticum > Triticum dicoccoides. The sequence goes on along the minus strand of NC_041390.1, from coordinate 451,376,455 downwards.
ACTTTGTCAGCATATTCCATGTGCTGACCCGTTTTCGGGATGCAACGTATTATGTTGTAGACTTTTCAGATAAGGAGTAAGGTTCGTTAGGTCGTTGCCGTGCAGCTCAGCTATGCCATTGGAGTTGATGGACTCACTTTAGCTTCCAAGCCTTCCGTTGTTATCATATTAGATGGCCTTAAGCCATATTTATTGTAATAAGTTCTCTTTTGAGACATTCGATGTAATAAGTGTGTGATTTCTACTCTGTTACAAATCATCGAGTACTGTGTGTGTCAGCATTACCGATCCAGGGATGACACTGAAGCACAGAGACTTGACCGTTTGAGGTCGGGTCGCTACAAGATGGTATTAGAGCACACATTGAGTGTAGGACACGACCACTAAGCTAAAGCCCTAGATCACTATTCTCTTCTCATTTCTGACTCCTCTCCATTTTCTACTCTTTAGGATGGCGGACACAAGGAACAAGTTTGCACAACCGGATGAAGAAGCACCCTTTGGACGAAGTCACTAGGTACCTGAACATTGGAATACCAAGCTTCACCGGGACTTACAACGCCACCTTAACAGAACAGGAGTGATGGATGATTCAAGTTCAAGTTCCAGGAAGGACATTCACGCCAGTCACTAAGCCCATAGAGTTTTCATTCGATGCACCAACCTTGAGTCTAGGAAAGAGGATGGCAGCTCACATCACCATGGGACGCATTGGAGAAGTTTATCATAAGGAGCTTAAGGATACTATCTATCAGATTTGTGGGCGCCGAGATGAGCAATGGGAGATGATCAGCACCAGGAAGGATATATCAATTGCAGCTTTCATCTAGGAGTTAAACCAACACATTCGCCGCCAGGAGAACCAGATGTGCGCAGGAATGATAGACCTAAAGAAGGCGATGACTAGGATCACGGAACTGTAGGAAGAACTTAAGGCTACTTGTGAGAGTCCTGGATTAGGGGGTCTCCGGACAGCCGGACTATATCCTTTGGCCGGACTGTTGGACTATGAAGATACAAGATTGAAGACTTTGTCCTGTGTCCGGATGGGACTCTCCTTGGCGTGGAAGGCAAGCTAGGCAATACGGATTTGTATATCTCCTCCCTTGTAACCGACCTTGTGTAACCCTAGCCCTCTCCGGTGTCTATATAAACTGGAGGGCTTAATCCGTAGGACAACATACAATCATACTATAGGCTAGCTTCTAGGGTTTAGCCTCTACGATCTCACGGTAGATCAACTCTTGTAATACTCATATCATCAAGAACAATCAAGCAGGACGTAGGGTATTACCTCCATCAAGAGGGCCCAAACCTGGGTAAATATCGTGTCCCCTGCCTCCTGTTACCATCCGCCTTAGACGCACAGTTCGGGTCCCCCTACCCGAGATCCGCCAGTTTTGACACCGACATTGGTGCTTTCATTGAGAGTTCCACTATGCCGTCACCGTAAGGCTTGATGGCTCCTTCAATCATCAATAGCGATGTGGTCTAGGGTGAGGTTTTCCTCCCCAGGCAGATATTTGTATTCGGCGGCTTCGCACTGTGGGCCAATTCGCTTGGCCGTCTGGAGCAGATCGAGAGCTACGCCCCTGGCCATCAGGTCAGATTCGGAAACTTGAACTACACGGCCGACATCCGCTGAGACTTGATCTTCGACAGATTCGAGCCCATGTCAGGTGAGCCACACAGTTGCGATGAGCATGACGTAACTTTGTCGTCAGACAATGTTCGGGAGATCGCATCTGCAACTACTCTGGCCATCAATCTAGAGCAAATCACGCCATCCGAGAGCGGAGGGATAGACCCCGCCACGGAGGTCGCGCTCTCAGCGGCAATAGAGCCGGATGCTGACTTTACCCCTTACGAGAGCCGTGTCGCCGAACCACTGGATTCATCTCCGGCCACAGACTCCGAGCCGCCCACATCCGTGCCCGTCGGACCCGACTGGGCGCCGATCATGGAGTTTACCTCTGCGGATATCTTTCAGCACTCGCCTTTTGGTGACGTGCTAAATTCATTAAGGTCTCTCTCCCTATCAGGAGAACCTTGGCCGAACTATGTTCGGCTAGAATGGGATGCGGACGACGAAGAAATTCGCTGCCCACCCACCACCAACTTAGTAGCCACTGTCGACGACTTAACTGACATGCTTAACTTCGGCTCCGAAGACATCGATGGCATGAACAAAGATGCAAGAGACGAACAGGAACCAGCGCCCACAGGGTGCCAGACAACCACTTCATCACATGACATATACATGGTGGATACACCCAAAGAGGGCAATGGCGAAGAAACAGCGGAGGATGCCCCCTCCAAACAACCCAAGCGCCGATGTCAGCGGCGCTGCTCTAAGTCCCGCCACAGCAAAAACAGCGAGAACAGCCCAATAGGAAATAACAGTCCAGTCGACTCTAGGAGAAACGAAGACGGCACCGCCCCGGTGGCAGAGCATGATCAAGATGCAAACGGCGAACATAGTGCGGATCCGGCGCCCCAGCACGGCGATGCCAAGGATAAACCTCATCAAACCCCGTCTAGGGAGGAAAACAGTCCGGACGAAGATGCACACATCATCCCAGAAACGCACTTGGAGCAAGAGAACCTCCGCAGAAGGCTTATTGCCACAGCGAGGAGCCTGAAGAAGCAGAAGCAAAGGCTTAAGGCCGCACAAGATACGCTCAACGGCAGGTGGAACAAAGTTCTTGACAACGAAACAAAGTATGGCGGAAGTTACCACACAAATAGCTATCCAAAGCGCATGCTATTACCTGAATTCGACGATGAGGCCTTAGAGCCCACACAGCCGAAAAATGATACGGCCAACCGGCCGGGTCCACCACCTTGTGACCACGATAGAGCGGCTAACAAAGTCGCACATAAGTCAACACATGATCTACGTGAGAACTTGCGCCAAACATCTGGCGCAACCAGATCCATCTATGGATCTAGGAAGCGCGCTCCGGCACAAAATCAAAACCGAATACTACAACCGTCCGAACACCACGGCATATCCCAATACAGGGGTGCCGCACACCCCCTATGTTTCACCGATAAGGTGCTGGATCACGAATTTCCAGAAGGATTCAAACCAGTGAAGATAGAGGCGTACGACGGGACCATAGACCCTGGAGTCTAGATCGAGGACTTTATCCTCCATATTCATATGGCTCATGGAGACGATCTCCGTGCCATTAAATATTTGCCCCTCAAGCTTAAAGGGCCAGCTCGGCACTGGCTGAAAAGCCTCCCCGAAAACTCAATTGTAAGTTGGGAGGAGCTCGAGGACGCTTTTTGGGCTAATTTTCAAGGGACTTATGTCCGACCTCCGGATGCGGACGATTTAAGTCATATAATCCAATAGTCCGGAGAGTCTGCCCGAAAGCTTTGGAACAGGTTCCTCACCAAGAAGAAGAAAATCATCGACTATCGGGACACCGAAGCCTTAGCAGCTTTTAAACACAGTGTCCAAGACGAATGGCTCGCCAGACACCTCGGCCAAGAAAAACCGAGAACAATGGCAGCTCTAACAAGCCTCATGACCCGCTTTTGCGCGGGCGAAGACAGCTGGTTGGCCCGTAGCAGCACCAGCGACCCAAGCACATCCGAAGTCAGGGATGGCAATGGAAAACCATGACGCAACAAAAACAAGCATCGAAATAAAGAAGGCAGCCCAGATAATACGGCGGTAAACGCCGGATTCAGGGGCTCTCAACCAGGTCAGCAGAAAAAACCCTTCAAAGGCAGCAGAGAAGGAACATCTGGCCTAAACACGATTCTTGACAAGCTCTGTCAGATTCACGGCACCCCCGACAAACCTGCAAATCACACCCATAGAGAATGTTTGGTCTTCAAGCAGGCCGGTAAGCTAAACGCCGAACACAAAGGGGAAGAGACACCAATCAAAGACGAGGATGAACCTCACCAGCAAAGCACCGGAGGACAGAAAAAGTTCCCACTAGAGGTTAAAACAGTAAATGTGATCCATGTGACGAAGAGGAGAAGCAAGCATGCACTCCGAGACACACGTGCCATAGAGCCCGTCATCCCCAGGTTCAACCCCTGGTTGGCCTGCCCGATCACTTTTGATCGTAGGGATCACGCGACAAGTATCCAGCACGAAGGACTGGTGGCCTTGGTGTTAGACCCAATAATAAACGGGTACCATTTCACACAAGTCCTCATGGACGGCGACAGTGATCTAAATCTGATATATCAGGACACAGTCCGCAAAATGGGGATAGACCCGACACAAATAAGCCATAGTAATACTACCTTCAAGGGAGTAATACCAGGCCAAGAGGCCCGATGTACGGGCTCTCTACTGCTAGAGGTTGTATTCGGTTCTCCCGATAACTTCCGAAGCGAAAGGATAACTTTCCACATCACTCCATTCCGAAGTGGTTATCAAGCACTACTCGGAAGAACGGCTTTCGCTCGTTTTAATGCAATACTGCATTATGCTTTTCTCAAGCTTAAGATGCCCGGTCCACGTGGCATCATCACAGTTAGCGGAAACACCGAACGTTTTTTACGTGCGGAAGAGGATGAGGCGGCTTTAACAGCCGCGAACTAGCCGGCCTCACCAACCAGGAAAAAATGACAGGTCGTCAAGACCACAGACACGGTTAGAGGAGTCCGGTGCTCCACCACATTTACATGAGATTGGTTTGATGGTCAAACCCCCATAAATGATACCAGGGGCATCCCGCGCGTAATCAGGGCCAGCCCGGCTCAACTTGACTTCTCTTGAATTTTGATAGTTCATTGGTAATAATCAATTCTTTTTTTCGGCACGACAACTTTCACCTAAGTTCTTTCCTTTTACAGATGACAATCATGCTACACCCATCCAGGACACGGCACAACGGAGATACAGGCGCAGACGTGCAGCAGGGACCCGCCCAAAGGTTTCTTTTTAGATTAAGACCCTACGTAAACCTTTTTTACTGTCTCTTGTTGCTCACATCCTCCGGATACTCCACATAACCGAGAAGGATGCTGACGTTATTGGCATGTGGCCACGTCAGGATATTGAACGTACCTGGACACATGGGGTTTATTATTAAGGGCATTGTTTGGCCTGGTATATGTTATAAAGACCGAACACCTTAGGGAGTGTTCGGCGTCACGAGTTTGGCCCTATATGCATCAGCTCCGAATCATGTCTTTGGTCAAATGTTGGGTTTGCCCGTCTCCCACGTTTTGGTACCTTACGTTCCGTTATATCGGCTAAGGTAGCAATGGGAGAACTACTGCGATTGTGCCCTGGTTCATTCGGATGAGCACCTCAGTAGAGAAAGCCGAAAACTGACTGTCATGATATAGCGAGAGACTGGTCAACCACTCAATGACTCAGCGGAATCTTTGGGATTCCTCCGCATTAACGAAGGGTCGTTTCCCGGTCACGTACGCGCCCCGTATTCGGAGGAGCGCAAAAGTACCAGGGGCTATATAGTAGCCCCACCGTCAAACTCCTATGGCTAATTGAAAGTGTTAAAGCAATATAGTCCGATTGCCTCGTTCGCGGCGCTACCACCTCCTTAATGGACCAAGACGTTGGATCAAGTGTGGATACGTGTTTTCTGCAAACACCCCCGCATTATATGCGTGGGGGCGGAAGCCGACGACTGCAAACTTTCAGGTTATATACATATATACATAAATGGCCACACAGGAGGCATCATAGTACTTTCAGGCAAAAGTTTAAATACAGCCTTGATAACTCAATAAAACATTGTTTTTACAATGGAAGTATATGTCACTAAAACATAATATTCTTCGAGCACTGAACCTCTATCGAACAAGCGCCTTCAAGAACTTCTTCAAAGTAGTGCTCGGCAGCCACTCGGCCTACGGCCGAACCCTGTGTCGCAACAGTGGTGGCCTCCATCTCCGCCCAGTATGTCTTGACACGGGCAAAGGCCATCTGCGCACCTTCTATGGACGCTGATCTCTTCATAGCATCGATACGCGGCATAGCACCAAGGAATTGTTGCACTAAACTAAAATAGCTATTCAGCCTTGGCCCTCCCAGCCATAGATGATCCACAACGGACCTCATGGTAAGTCCGGACAACCTATGGAGCTCGGCCCACTCGGCCATTCGCTCATTCAACAGCAGCGGACGGACTGGAGCATGAAACTGTGACCAGAACAGCTTTTCCACTTCATGATCTTTCTGATCCTTGAAGAACTCAGCCACATCTGCAGCACTTGCAGCCAAATCCGCGTAGGCGTCCGCGGAACTCCATAGTCGGTCAAGCGGATCATACTTCAGATCTCCGAATTTAGTCCGCAACAAGAAGGGCTTCCCAGACACAATATCTGCAGCTTGATGCAGCTCCTCCTTCGCGGCTCTAATTTTGGAGCGAGCCTCCTTGGCAGCTACCAGGGCCTTCTCCAGGTCGGTCGCCCTCGCTCGACTTTCTTCTTCAAGAAGTTGGTAACGATCAGCGGCATCTTTTAACTCTACAGCCATTTTGGCCATTCTTTCTTTGCTCTCGCAATGCGCGGCCTGTTCGGCCCTCAACTCTTCGGCCGCCTTTAGAGCGGCCGCATTGCTACTCCTTGCTTGTTCCTTGGCTCGGGCAAGCTCCGCCCGAAGGGTCTCCATAGTGGTAGCTCCATCTGCAGTCACAACATATTAAAGATACTGGCATCATGCTCCTCTTATTATGTGACGATCACCAGAGAAATCACTTACCATGTGCCTCGTCAAGCCGCTGGTTGATAAGCATGATATCGGCATCGGCCGCATCAAGTTGCCGCTTTAGCTCGGTAAACCCATCAGTTCGGCTAGCCACCGGAGCCTCAGCCACCTGCACATAAAGGCAGTCGGGTTGTTACCTGGGAATATGATCCTCGGGTTGCCGCCATTCGCGACGACAACCAGAGTCTCAGGGGCTCCTATTTGCATAGGGCACACCTAACGTGTGCGGCACTATCAAAAACATACACTATTTCACGTACCTCGAAGCCTTTCAGCAGACTCATAAAGGCTTCGTGCAATCCGCTTTCAGCGGATGAAATCCTTGCAATTACCATACCCATCAGCGTACGATGCGCTTCTGAGATGGCCGCTTGCCCCAGAAGATCCCTCAGTGCGTCCGACCGCACACTGTCGCTCTCCTTAGGAGTCGGATACTGGGGATTCCGGGTAGCCAAACAGTTATCCTCTGGCCTTGGCGGATCCAGAGATACCCTCCGCGATGAAACTTCAGGGTTGCCCGCCTCATGAGGCGGGGTGTCAGGGGGAGGCGTTTCGCCCTCCATAATCTCCGGAAGAAGATCCCCTGAAGGCGAACTCTGCCAAGAAGGGCTACGATTCAGACTACAATTTATAAGCATCGGTTATCGTCTTCGGAAGTAAGGTAGGATATTTTCACTATTAAGTACTTTTTGATTACTTACAGCTCGGTAGAGGGCTGATCCCCGTGCGAACATTGTGCGGCAAGAATACCCTCCGAGGCAGGACCCTCTAGGGAAGATTTCTTCTCCCGTTTGGAAACCTTGGTTTCTGGATCTTCAGAGGTAGTCCTCTTCCTTCCCCGGGGAGAGAGAATGTCAGATTCTTCCCCCTGGTTATCCTCCCTCGCGGAGGCGCTCATTCCCCCAGTTGGAATGAGTAGCGAGTGAGGCCCACTTTTGCCCTCTATAATTCCCCCTTCATCTTCCTTTGAGGGCGTTAGATAAGGCACCGGCTCAAGCATCTTGTCCAGTACCGGATTTTCCAAACCCTCAGGAAGGGGGGCCAAACACCTGATCATCTTCGCCTTTGTTATCCAGTCCTGGTCAGAGAGCGATTCTTTAGAATGACGCCATGATAAATAAAAGGATGGTGGGTTCGGCCATAGGATTACTTAATTACTTGGGTAGCAGGGCGGTTGCAGCTCAAACCCATATCCTCGGAGGTGTCCGCACACTCTATTTGGGGTCCGAAGAATGATTTGTACATCTCTTCGAGCGTCATGCCGAGGAAGTGTTGAATAGCTCGCGGTCCTTCCGGGTTGAATTCCCACATACGGAGGGGCCGATGTTTGCAAGGCTGGACTCGACGAACTAGCATAACTTACATTACCATAACCAGACTGAAGTCTCTCTCAAAGAGATCTCAGATACGGCTCTGCAGTATTGGCACGTCCTTTGCTGGACCCCAGCTCAGCCCCCTGCTGATCCATGACATCAGTTGCGATGGGGGCCCGAGCGAAAGGTGGGGGCGGCTACCCACTTGGCACTTCAGGGAGCTGTGATGTAAAACCACTCCCGTTGCCACAATCTGGACACCTCTGGGAAAGAACCCTCTGGCCATGGAGCATTAGTGATTTTGCTTATAAAGGCACCTCCGCACTCTATGTGCTGCCCCTCGATCATCTTCGGATTCACCTCGAAGGTCTTGAGCCACAGGCCAAAGTGAGGGGTAATGCAGAGGAAGGCCTCACATACGACAATAAATGACGAGATGTGAAGAAGGGAATCCGGGGCCAGATCATGGAAATCCAGCCCGTAATAGAACATAAGACCCCTAACAAAGGGATCCAGAGCGAGGCCTAGTCCTCGGAGGAAGTGGGAGATGAACACAACACTCTCGGTGGGTTCGGGAGTAGGGATGACCTGCCCTCGGGCAGGCAGCCTATGCGAAATTTTGGCGGTCAGATATCTGGCCTCTCTCAGCTTCTTGATGTCCTCCTCTGTGACAGAGGAGGGCATCCACCGACCTTGAAGGTTAGATCTGGACATAGTTGAAGGTCCGAAGCGCCTGACCCGAGCTCTGGGTGTTGGAACACGAGGCAGGGGAAGGATTCGATTGTGCACAAGAGGAAAAAAATAAAAGGCCTCGTCCTCTTTACAAAGAGGGTGAATATCAAGCGTCCTCCTCATGGTCATTTTGGGCTTGCCTAAGATCTAGGGGTCATACCAATGGGCATGGTTGGGTTACCCACATCTGTATTGATGAGAATCCCGTAATAAGGGGGACACGATCTCTGCTTTGACAAGACGTGGCAGAAAAACCACCTCGCAATATGCGCAGCGCTAGTTGAGAAAAACGATTTAGATAAGAACCGGGCCATGATGTGACGTTGTTAAACGTGTCAGCAGATTAGATTTCTGGAAATATTATTCTATCTACGGTGGGGTGTGGAACTTATTTTGCAGGACCGGACACTATCATTGTGTTCAAAAATCTGCCATGAAGTATTTGGAGAAGAACCCGCCTTGCAATGCCGAAGACAATACTGTGCGCCGGACTCATCGTCATTGAAGCCTGGTTCAGGGGCTACTGAGGGAGTCCTGGATTAGGGGGTTCCGGACAGCCGGACTATTGGACTATGAAGATACAGGATTGAAGACTTTGTCACGTGTCCGGATGGGACTCTCCTTGGCGTGGAAGGCAAGCTAGGCAATACAAATTTGTATATCTCCTCCCTTGTAACCGACCTTGTGTAACCCTAGCCCCCTCCGGTGTCTATATAAACTAGAGGGTTTAGTCCGTAGGACAACATACAATCATACTATAGGCTAGCTTCTAGGGTTTAGCCTCTACGATCTCGTGGTAGATCAACTCTTGTAATACTCATATCATCAAGAACAATCAAGCAGGACGCAGGGTATTACCTCCATCAAGAGGGCCCGAACCTGGGTAAACATCGTGTCCCCTGCCTCCTGTTACCATCCGCCTTAGACGCACAGTTCGGGAGCCCCTACCCGAGATAAGCCGGTTTTGACACCGACACTACTCGTGAAGATTATGAGGAGGAAATCGTCGTACTAGTGGAGAAGAATGGCGATCTGGAAAGGAAGCTAGGAGTATTCCTGGGAGACCCCGCACCAGGAGGAGAAGACGAAGAACCCAAGGAGATTCGCCCGGAGGACTGTATTATCATCGACGACACCGACTCGGACCCCGACAATAGCGATGATGACTATGAAGACGAAGCTGGAGCAGACATCATGGAGTCTTCAACCGAAGAATATTTTTAGTAGACCACCACATCAGCAGTAGTATTCCACCATGTAAATAGTATAGTCCGAGCACTTTTGTAACGATAGTTAGATCGATTGTATGCCCTTGCTTGATTGATTGAGTGGAATGATTGTTTTTGTATCATGTGCATATGGGTAGTGTTTTCTCATTAGACCTCATTCTGTTCTAATCTCTTCCCTCTAAACCCATCAGATGCCTCCGAGACGTGACCCCGGATTTACTCTCCCACCGTAGCTCACTCAGTTGATCCAGCAGCAGAATACCCTGATGCAGTTGTTAGTTCAGAACCAAGGCAACAACAACAATAACAATCCACCGCCACCACCACCAGTTGATAACTTAGCTCGTTTTTTGAGGTTGCAGCCGCCGGTGTTTTCCAGTAGCACCGAGCCGATAGTGGCAGATGATTGGCTCCACAGGATTGGAAGGGAGTTAACCACTGCAAGATGTACAGATGCTGAGAAGGTGCGTTTTACCGCACATCAGTTGGATGGACCAGCAGCCTCATGGTGGGAGAATTACACTATCACCTACCCTATAGCCACTGTTACATGGGATCAGTTTCATCAAGCTTTCCGTATAGCCCATGTCTCAACTAGAGCTATGAGTATGAAGAAGCGTGAGTTTCGCAACTTACGCTAGGGGAACCATACTGTGGCTCAGTACGCGGATGAGTTTAGCAAGTTATCTCGCTATGCCCCTAGCGATGTATCCACTGATGCCGCAAAGCAGGAGAAGTTTATGGAAGGGCTGAATGATGAGATGAGCATGCAGTTAATGGTGGCAACATTCAACAACTACCAGGAGTTGGTAGATAAAGGCTCTTATGATTGAAGGGAAGCAGCAGCAAATTGAGAGCTGTAAGAGGAAGTATGGACAAGGAAGGTATAATTCAGGAGCTCAGCCGAAGCCTCGCCTAACCCCGAACTTGGGAGGGCTTGTTCATAACCATGGAGGCCACACCCACAATGGAGGAAGTAACCATAATCATACTGGCCCCAGGAATGGGAATGGGAATGGAGCAAGCAACAATCAGAACCGCTCCAATCCAGCCACACACGCGAAGAGAGACCTAAGCCACATTACTTGTTTCAAGCGCGGGAAGACTGGACACTATGCCACGGAGTGCCCTGAAGCGAAGAATGGAAACGGCAATGGGAGCGCTAGAAATAAGCCCAATCCATTCAACAAAGGACAAGTGAACCACGTCAACGTGGAGGAGGTTGAAGAGCAGCCAGGCGCGGTTATTGGTAAGTTTTTGGTTAAGTCTTTTACCACCCTTGTTCTTTTTGATACTGGTTCATCGCATTCATGCATATCAAGGGAGTTCGTGGATAAGTTTAAACTACCAACCCAAACCCTTAGGACCCCTCTGTTAGTGAGTTCACCTGGAGCAGAGTATATGGCTAGTCGATGATGCGACCAGATACCCTTAACCATTGGTAGCCATGTTTTTCTGTCCGACCTAATAATCTTGGAGTCACAAGGATTGGATATGATATTAGGCATGGACTGGATATCAAAGTATGGAGGAAGCATTGACTGTGTTAGTAAGTAAATTTGTCTCACCACCCCTGAGGGAAAAAGGATCAAGTATGTATCTCGGCATGCGCCTAGGAATAGCCAAGTGAATACCCTCATGGGAGTTGTTTAGGAGGAAGTTCCTGTAGTCAAGGATTACCCGGATGTTTTTCTAGAGGAGTTACCAGGCATGCCACCGGATCGAGACATCGAGTTTTTGATAGAGCTATTGCCAGGCACCGGGCCTATGTCGAAGCGACCATATTGGATGCCCGCAAATGATCTGGAGGAGATTAAGAAACAGATGAAGGAGTTATTGGAGAAAGGTTACATTCGACGGAGCTCATCACCATGGGGAGCCCTAGTGCTTTTGGTCAAAAAGAAGGATAAGTCCCTAAGAATGGTTGTTGATTATCGTGCGTTAAATGAGGTGACGATCAAGAACAAATACCCACTGCCGATGATCAATGATTTGTTCGACCAGCTGCAAGGAGCTAAGGTGTTTTCAAAGATCGATCTGCGATCTGGATATCACCAACTGAAGATACGAGAGAAGGACATACCAAAGACAACATTCACCACACGGTACGGGATGTATGAATATACGGTCATGTTGTTTGGAGTGACTAACGCCCCTGCCTACTTCATGAGCATGATGAACAAGGTGTTCATGATTTGGATAAGTTTGTTGTGGTGTTCATTGATGATATAATGGTATACTCGAAGAACGAGGAGGAGCACGAAGAGCATTTGCGCTTAGTTCTCGAGAAACTCAGGGAACATCAGTTGTATGCCAAGTTCAGCAAATGCGAGTTTTGGCTGAAGGAAGTTGGATTCCTTGGACATGTTATATCAAGAGAAGGTGTAGCAGTAGATCCTACCAAGGTTCAGTCAGTCACTGAATGGTTGGCACCCACTTCAGTTAGTGAGATCCACAGTTTTCTTGGACTCACAGGATACTATCGGAGATTCATTGAGAATTTTTCCAAAATTGTGAAGCCAATGACAGAGTTATTGAAGAAGGATACCAAATTTAAATGGACAGAAGAATGTGAGGTGAGTTTTCAGGAGTTAAAGAAACGTTTGACTACAGCCCCAGTACTGATTCTGCTGGATATACGCAAGGAGTTTCAAGTGTATTGCGATGCCTCTCGCCAAGGACTTGGAAGTGTGCTTATGCAGGATGGAAGAGTTGTTTCGTATGCCTCACGACAACTAAAACCGCACGAATTGAATTATGCCATGCATGATTTGGAGTTGGCTGCCGTAGTGCATGCGTTGAAGACCTGGAGACATTACCTTATTGGAAATCGTTGTGATGTGTACACGGATCATAAGAGTTTGAAGTACATTTTCACACAGAAGGATCTAAACCTTAGGCAAAGAAGATGGTTGGAGCTTATAAAGGATTATGACATGAAGCTTCACTATCATCCAGGCAAGGCCAATGTCGTAGCCGACGCTTTGAGTTAGAAGAGTTATGCTAATACCCTAGTGAGCACGGGATTGCCGAAGGAGTTAGCAGAGGATCTCAGGGAACTTCGATTGGAGATTGTTCCTAGAGGTTTTGTTGCAACAATGGAGGTTCGGTCTACATTGTTAGGAAAGATTCAAGAAGCTCAGAAGGATGACAAAGAGATTTCCAAGATAAAAGAGAGAATGAGCGAACGAAAGGCCAAAGGTTTTCATGAGGATGAGCACGACACCTTATGGTTCGAGGACCGTATTTATGTGCCCAATGACACAGAGATCAGGAAGTTAATACTTCAGGAGGCTCATGACTCTCCATACTCGATACACCCCGGAAACACCAAGATGTATTTGGATTTGAAGGAACGTTTCTGGTGGACTGGTATGAAGAAGGATATTGCCGAGTATGTAGTCGTATGTGATGTATGTCAGAGAGTGAAGGCTGAGCATCAAAAGCTAGCAGGATTGTTACAGCCTATGCCGATACCCGAATGGAAGTGGGATAAACTTGGCATGGATTTTATCACCGGATACCCAGAACCAAATTAGGATATGATTCTATATGGGTAGTAGTTGATCGCTTGACCAAAGTAGCTCACTTTATCCTAGTGAAAACTACCTATACAAGTGCAAAGTTGGCCAAGATATATATGACCAGGATCGTATGTCTGCATGGAGTTTCGAGGACCATCGTATCAGATAGAGGGACACAGTTTACTTCAAAGTTTTGGCATCAGCTACACCAAACTTTGGGGACAAGGTTGGAGTTCAGCACAGCATTCCACCCGCAGGCAGATGGACAGACCGAGAGAGTCAACCAGATTCTGGAGGATATGTTGAGGGCTTGTGCGCTAGATTATGGATCTAGTTGGGTTGAAATTTTTCCCTACGCGGAGTTCTCATAAAACAATAGCTATCAAGCTAGTTTGAAGATGGCACCGTTTGAAGCCCTGTATGGACGAAGGTGCAGAACACCGTTGATGTGGGATGAAGTCGGAGACTGGCAATTGTTTGGACCAGATTTGATCAAAGAGTCTGAAGAGAAAGTTAAGTTGATCCGAGATAGACTGAAGATAGCTCAGTCCAGGCAGAAGAGTTATGCAGATTCAAAACGCAAGGAAATAACCTATGAAATTGGAGATAGAGCATATCTGCGAGTGTCACCCCTGCGAGGAGTGAAACGTTTGGGAGTTAAGGGAAAGTTAGCCCTGAGATTTGTAGGACCGTATCGAATTTTGGAACGTATGGGAGAAGTTGTCTACAAGTTGGAGTTACCTGAAGGACTGTCAGGAGTTCATGATGTATTTCATGTTTCACAGCTGAAGAAGTGTCATGCTGAGATGGCCGATATACCGTTAAGAGATACAGTACCCTTGGAGGCGATTCAGTTGGACAGTGATTTGACCTATGAGGAGAAGCCAGTCAGGATTCTCGAATTTGCCAGCCGAGTCACCCGCAACAAGGTTATCAAGTTTTGCAAAGTTCAGTGGAGCCACCATACCGAGGATGAAGCCACTTGGGAACGAGAGGATGATCTTCGCAAAGACCACCCACACCTATTCTCTAGCCAACCCGAATCTCGAGGGCGAGATTCATCTTAAGGGGGGTAGGTTTGTAACATCCCAAATTTTCAATTTGGAATGTTATACATAGATCATTCATGCATATCATATTTTATTGCATTTCATTTCACGATCCTCGAAATCCTAAGCAACTCAAGCACCCTCGGAGAGAGTTGGGGATTTCCCTGTTTTCATATTTGAGTTTTATCAAATATTGAAACGAGGATTTATTTTTAATTATTTTTCTCTCTGAAAATATTTCATATTAAAATATATGAGAGGAGATAATATGACTTCTCCAAAATAAATGAAATATTGGAGGAAAAATATTAAAATCAAATATTTGATTTTACCCGGAGTTTATTCCTATTTTATTTGAATTAGAAAAATTGCACGTTTTTCAAAGTTGCATTTTAGGCCAAGAAAATGTTCACCTTTTTCTAAATATTTTATTTAGACGGTGAAAATTTGTTTTGGCATTTTTAGATTTTTATTTTATTTTCTAGGATTTATTTGGTTCCGGCGAAATTATTTAAAAACAAAAAAACGCAGCGCCCGACTGGGCAGAGGCCCAGCCGAGCCAGGCCGCCGGCCCGCGTGCCCAAGCCGCCGCCTCCCACGCTGAGTCCGGCCAGGACACGGCCGGCGCAAGCCGTAGCCGCCCGGCCCCTCCCCCAAGCCACCGCCGCCCCTCCCCTTATAAGCCGAAGCCCGGGGCCCTCGGGACCCCAAGCCGCCGCCCTCCGCCGCCGCCTACCGACTCCTCGCCGCCCGCAAGCCGCCGTCACACCGCCGCCTCGCCGCTGCCACTGCCGCCGCAGAAGCCGCCGGAGCCGGAGGTATATGCCGCCACCGCCGGTTTTCTCTAGAAAACTGATCCGGTTTTTTTAGAAACACTAGTTCGTTTTTTTAAATCGGTTCGCTGGTTTTTCTCGGTTTAGTTACTTTGCGGACGTTCGTCCGTATGTTCGTTTTAATGAACGGTGTTCACTCGTTAGCCGCAGACAACGAACGTTCATTCGTTAGCCTGTTCATCAGTTTTCTTTTTCTCGGATTTTCCGCGATTATTTCCGATCACGATTTCTGATCTGATTTTCGTTTTAGTTTATCTTTTCGCTCGTTTGTCGGAATCAGGCGATTCAAACGCCTACATCTTCGTCTCGAAACCCTCTTTCCGTTTAACCAACTTGAACAAGCTTTTTCTACTGTAAAATTTCACCTTAGTCCAGATTTGTAAACGGATCTTGTTTCTTTCGCAGTTTGAGTTTCGTTGCTCCGTTTGATTTGATTCTTTTCGCAAACCGGAGTTCTTAAGTTGATCTTTCTGGTTAGATCTTCTTGTTTGAGATTTACCCATGTTTCTTTGCTTGATTGCTTATGTATGCTATTGTTTGTTTGCGATAGAACACCCGGAGTGCGAAGCGTGCTACTACGAGTCCCTAGGTTTTGCGGATCATCAGCAAGGCAAGTAACACTTTGATCATACCCCTTTATCACCCAGTTTTTATGCATTAGTTCCAATCCTCAAACGTTGCATGATTAGGATGTGATTAACATGTTGGTTGGGAAGTAGTTGATGAGGTAGAACCTATTGCCCTGTTATACTCAAACCTTGGGAGTTACTTCTTCGTGTTGCTTATATTGCTATGCTATGCTCGTAGACGTGGTTGGGTGAGTGAAATCCATGACAAATGTGAGATTGCTAATTAATGGTTCAACTTAAGGTGGCAACTTGAATACACAAATGGGTGGATTGTTTGTTGGGCACCTGGGGAATCCAGTGTTTTCCTAGGATATCCCGGAGTACCTGTGTGATAATCCTATGGTCTGCCACCCAGGCTCAAAGGGAACTGAGATATTTTCATGCTAGAAACTTCTGTGGGCAGCCACAAGCTATTATGGGCTCTAGCATAGTTGAGTAAGTTGCGTGAAGCTCCCGAAGAGGTGGATCAGCAGGTAGAGGGATGTAGGTTGGTATGGTCTGCCCGGAGTAAGGGGTTAATGCTTCCGAAAGACTGTGTCCCGGTCATCCGTTTCTCAAACACGATGAAGTGCGAGAAATCCAACGGAGGAGATCAAGTCTTGTGGGGAAAAGTGTGCAAACCTCTGTAGAGTGTATAAACTAATCATGGTTAGCCGTGTCCTGCTACTTCTTGAGCACTGTGTTGGATTTCCCTGAAGAGGAGAGGATGATGCAGCAAAGTAGCATAAGTATTTCCCCTCAGTTTTTGAGAACCAATGTATCAATCCAGTAGGAGGCTACACACAAGTCCCTTGTACCTACACAAAAACAATAGCTCAACGCAACCAACGCGCTTAGGGGTTGTCAATCCCTTCACGGACACTTATGAAAGTGAGGTCTGATAGAGATGATAAATAATATTTTTAGTATTTTTGGTATAGAAATGCAAAGTGAAAAGTAAAAGCAAAGTAAAAGCAAAGCAATAATAAAGTGATGGAGATTAATATGATGGGAAAGAGACCCGGGGGCCATAGGTTTCACTAGTGGCTTCTCTCAAGAGCATAAGTATTCTACGGTGGGTGAACAAATTACTATTGAGCAATTAATAGAATTGAGCATAGTTATGAGAATATCTAGGTATGATCATGTATATAGGCATGACGTCCGAGACAAGTAGACCGACTCCTGCCTACATCTACTACTATTACTCCACTCATCGAACACTATCCAGCATGCATCTAGAGTATTAAGTTAAAAACAGAGTAACGCCTTAAGCAAGATGACATGATGTAGAGGGATAGTTTCATGCAATATGATAAAAACCCCATCTTGTTATCCTCGATGGCAACGATACAATACGTGCCTTGCTGCCCCTTCTGTCACTGGGAAAGGACATCGCAAGATCAAACCCAAAGCTAAGCACTTCTCCCATGGCAAGAACAACCAATCTAGTAGGCCAAACCAAACTGATAATTCGAAGAGACTTGCAAAGGTAACCAATCATACATAAAGAATTCAGAGAAGATTCAAATATTATTCATAGATAGACTTGATCATAAACCCACAATTCATCGGTCTCAACAAACACACCGCAAAAAGAAGATTACATCGAATAGATCTCCACGAGAGATGGGGAGAACATTGTATTGAGATCCAAAAAGAGAGAAGAAGCCATCTAGCTACTAACTATGGACCCGTAGGTCTGAAGTAAACTACTCACACTTCATCGGAGAGGCTTGGATGATGATGTAGAAGCCCTTCGTGATTGATGCCCCCTCCCACGGAGCTCCGGAACAGGCCCCAAGATGGGATCTCGTGGATACAGAAATTTGCGGCGGTGGAATTAGGTTTTTGGCACCGTATATGATCGTTTGGGGGTACGTGGATATATATAGGAGGAAGAAGTACGTCGGTGGAGCAACAGGGGGCCCACGAGGGTGGGGGCGCGCTTGGGGGGGTAGGGCGCGCTCCCCTACCTCGTGGCCTCCTGTTACGTGCCTTGATGTAGGGTCCAAGTCTCCAGAGTTGTATTCGGTGAGAAAATCACGTTCCCGAAGGTTTCATTCCATTTGGACTCCATTTGATATTCCTTTTCTTCGAAACCCTAAAACAGGCAAAAAAACAGCAATTCCGGGCTGGGCCTCCTGTTAATAGGTTAGTCCCAAAAATAATATAAAAGTGGATAATAAAGCCCAATAATGTCCAAAACAGTAGATAATATAGCATGGAGCAATCAAAAATTATAGATACGTTGGAAACGTATCAAGCATCCCCAAGCTTAATTCCTGCTCGTCCTCGAGTAGGTAAATGATAAAAACAGAATTTTTGATGCGGAGTGCTACTTGGCATAATTTCAATGTAAAGCTTCTTAATTGTGGTATGAATATTCAGATTCAAAAGATTCAAGACAAAAGTTCATGTTGACATAAAAATAATAGTACTTCAAGCATACTAACAAAGCAATTATGTCTTCTCAAAATAACATGGCCAAAGAAAGCTATCCCTACAAAATCATATAGTCTGGCTATGCTCTATCTTCACCACACAAAGTATTTAAATCATTCACAACCCCGATGGCAAGCCAAGCAATTGTTTCATACTTTTGACATTTTCAAAACTTTTTCGATCTTCACGCACTACATGAGCGTGAGCCATGGATATAGCACTATATGTGGAATAGAATGGTGGTTGTGGAGAAGACAAAAAGGGAGAAGATAGTCTCACATCAACTACGCATATCAACGGGCTATGGAGATGCCCATCAATAGATATCAATGTGAGTGAGTAGGGATTGCCATGCAACGGATGCATTAGAGCTATAAGTATATGAAAGCTCAACAAAAGAAACTAAGTGGGTGTGCATCCAACTCGCTTGTTCACGAAGACCTAGGGCATTTTGAGGAAGCCCATCATTGGAATATACAAGCCAAGTTCTATAATGAAAAATTCCCACTAGTATATGAAAGTGACAGAATGAGAGACTCTCTACAATGAAGATCATGGTGCTACTTTGAAGCACAAGTGTGGTAAAAGGATAGTAACATTGTCCCTTCTCTCTTTTTCTCTCATTTTTTGGGCCTTCTATTTTTTTATGGCCTCTTTTTTTTATTTTTTTCATCCAGACTCTCATCCCGACTTGTGGGGGAATCATAGTCTCCATCATCCTTTCCTCACTTGGGACAATGCTCTAAAAATGATGATCATCACACTTTTTTTCTTACAACTCAATACTTAGAACAAAATATGACTCTATATGAATGCCTCCGGCGGTGTACCGGGATATGCAATGAATCAAGAGTGACATGTATGAAAGAATTATGAACGGTGGCTTTGCCACAAATACGATGTCAACTACATGATCATGCTAGCAATATGACAATGATGGAGCGTGTCATAATGAACGGAACGGTGGAAAGTTGCATGGAAATATATCTCGGAATGGCTATGGAAATGCCATGATAGGTAGGTTTGGTGGCTGTTTTGAGGAAGGTATTTGGTGGGTGTATGATACCGGCAAAAAGTGCATGGTATTAGAGAGGCTAGCAATGGTGGAAGGAAGGAAAGTGTGTATAATCCATGGACTCAACATTAGTCATAAAGAACTCATATACTTATTGCAAAAATCTAGAAGTTATCAAAGCAAAGTATTACGCGCATGCTCCTAGGGGGATAGATTGGTAGGAAAAGACCATCGCTCGTCCCCGACCGCCACTCATAAGGAAGACAATCAATAAATAAATGATGCTCCGACTTCATCACATAACGTTTCACCATACGTGCATGCTACGGGAATCACAAACTTTAACACAAGCATTTCTCAAATTCACAACTACTCAACTAGCATGACTCTAATATCACCATCCTCATATCTCAAAACGAGTATCAAGCATCAATTTTTTCTTAGTATTCAACGCACTCAAAAGAAAGTTTTACAAATCTTGAATACCGAGCATATTATTATTAAGCAAATTACCATGTTATTAAGACTCTCAAAATAATCTTAGTGAAGCATGAGGGATCAATACTTTCTATAAAACAAATCCACCACCGTGCTCTAAAAGATATAAGTGAAGCACTAGAGCAAAATTATAGAGCTCAAAGGATATAAGTGAAGCACATAGAGTATTCTATCAAATTCCAAATTATGTATGGCTCTCTCAAAAGGTGTGTACAGCAAGGATGATTGTGGTAGGCTAACAAGAAAAGACTAAAATTATAAAAGACGCTCCAAGCAAAACACATATCATGTGGTGAATAAAAATATAGCTCCAAGTAAATTTACCGATAGAAGTAGACGAAAGAGGGGATGCCTTCCAGGGCATCCCCAAGCTTTGGCTTTTAGGTGTCCTTGGATTATATTGGGGGTTCCATGGGCATCCCCAATCTTAGGCTCTTGCCACTCCTTGTTCCATAATCCATCAAATCTTTACCCAAAACTTGAAAACTTCACAACACAAAACTTAAAGTAGAAAACTTGTGAGCTCCGTTAGCGAAAGAAAACAAAAGACCACTTCAAGGTACTGTAATGAACTCATTATTTATTTATATGGGTGTTATACCTACTGTATTCCAACTTCTCTATGGTTCATAAACTATTTTACTAGCCATAGATTCATCAAAATAAGCAAACAACACACGAAAAATAGAATCTGTCAAAAACAGAATAGTCTGTAGTTATCTATAGCTAGCGCAAGATCTGGAACCCCAAAAATTCTAAAATAAATTGCTGGACGTGAGGAATTTATCTAGTAATCATATTCAAATATAATTAACTAAATAGCACTCTCCAAATAAAAATGACAACAGTTCTCGTGAGCGCTAAAGTTTCTGTTTTTTACAGCAAGTTCAACAAGACTTTCCCCAAGTCTTCCCAACGGTTCTACTTGGCACAAACACTAACTAAACACAACCAAAACAGAGGCTAAATAATTTATTTATTACTAAACAGGATCAAAAAGCAAGGAATAAAAATAAAATTGGGTTGCCTCCCAACAAGCGATATCGTTTAACGCCCCTAGCTAGGCATAACAAGCAAGAATAGATCTAGGTATTGCCATCTTTGGTAGGCAATCCATAAGTGGCTCTCATGATAGATTCATATGTTAATTTTATTTTATTTCTAGGGAAGTGTTCCATTCCCTTTTTTAATGGAAATTGGAATCTAATATTCCCTTTCTTCATATCAATAATTGCACCAACCGTTCTAAGGAAAGGTCTACCGAGAATAATAGGGCAAGAAGGATTGCAATCTATATCAAGAACGGTAAAATCTACGGGCACATAATTCCTATTTGCAACAATAAGAACATCATCAATTCTTCCCATAGGTTTCTTAATAGTGGAATCCGCAAGATGCAAGTTTAAAAAGCAATCATCAAAATTACGGAAATCTAGCAAATCACACAAAGTTTTGGGAATAGTAGAGACACTAGCACCCAAATCACACAAAGCATAAAACTCATAATCTTTAATTTTAATTTAATAGTTGGTTCCCACTCATCATAAAGTTTCTAGGGATAGAAACTTCCAATTCAAGTTTTTCTTCATAAGATTGCATCAAGGCATCAATGATATGTATAGTAAATGCTTTATTTTGACTATAAGCGTGAGGAGATTTTAGCACAGATTACAACAAGGAAATACAATCAATCAAAGAGCAATTTTCATAGTGAAATTCCTTGAAATCCATAATAGTGGGTTTAGCAACATCTAGGGTTTTAATTTCTTCAATCCCAATTTTATCAAATTTAGCATCAAGATCAAAAGATTCAGAATTATTGGAATGCCTTCTAGGTAAAGGTGGATCATATTCAGTCCCATCATTATCAAGATTCATATTGCAAAACAAAGATTTAATAGGGGACACATCAATAACTTTTAGATCTTCATCATTATTTTCATAGGAACTAGAAGCGACGCTTTTATACAGCCATATTTCTTAGCATGCATCCTAGCGGTTCTTTCTTTGCACTCATCAATGGAAATTCTCATGGCTTTGAGAGACTCATTGATATCATGCTGAGGTGGAATAGATCTAAGTTTCAAAGAATCAACATCAAGAGCAATTCTATCAACGTTCCTAGCCAAATCATCAATCTTAAGCAATTTTTCTTCAATCATAGCATTAAAATTCTTTTGCAAAGAAATAAATTCTTTAATATTAGATTCAAAATCAGAGGGCATATTATTATAATTTCCATAAGAATTATTGTAGGAATTACCATAATTATTAGAGGGATTACTAGGATAAGGCCTAGGTTTAAAATTTCCTCTATACGCGTTGTTACCAAAATTGTTCCTACCAACAAAATTCACATCCATAGATTCATTATTATTCTCAATCAAAGTAGACAAGGGCACATCATTAGGATCAGAAGAAACACTCTTATTAGCAAATAATTTCATAAGTTCATCCATCTTTCCACTCAAAACATTAATTTCTTCTATCGCATGCAACTTTTTATTAGTAGATCTTTCAGTATGCCATTGAGAATAATTAACCATAATATTATCTAGGAGATTAGTAGATTATCCTAAAGTTATTTCCATAAAAGTGTCTGCCACGGCCGAATCTAAAAGATTTCTAGAAGCAAAATTCAATCTGGCATAAAAATTTTGTATAATCATCCACAAGTTCAAACCATGAGTAGGGCAATTACGTATCATTAGTTTCATTCTCTCCCAAGCTTGTGAAACATGTTCATGATCAAGTTGCTTAAAATTCATAATATCATTTCGAAGAGAGATGATCTTAGCGGGAGGAAAATACTTAGAGATAAAAGAATCTTTGCACTTGTTCCATGAATCAATACTATTTTTAGGCAAAGATGAAAACCAAGCTTTAGCACGATCTCTAAGCGAAAAAGGAAATAGCTTCAATTTAACAATATCATTATCGACATCTTTCTTCTTTTGCATGTCACACAAATCAACGAAGCTATTAAGATGGGTAGCGGCATCTTCACTAGGAAGGCCAGAGAACGGATCTTTCATGACAAGATTCAACAAAGCACTATTAATTTCACAAGATTCAGCATCGGTAAGAGGAACAATCGGAGTGCTAAGGAAATCATTATTGTTGGTGTTGGTGAAGTCACACAATTTAGTATTATCTTGAGCCATCGCAACAAACAAGCAAACTAACACACAAGCAAACAAAAAGCAAATGGGCAAAAGAGGCAAAATAGAGAAAGAGAGGGAGGATAGAGAGAGGGCGAATAAAACGACAAGGGTGAATTGGGGGGAGAGGAAAACGAGAGGCAAATGGCAAATAATGTAATGCGAGAGATAGGGATTGTGATGGGTACTTGGTATGTTGACTTTTGTGCAGACTCCCCGGAAACGGCGCCAGAAATTCTTCTTGCTACCTCTTGAGCACTACATTGGATTTCCCCGAAGAGGAGAGGATGATGCAGCAAAGTAGTGTAAGTATTTCCCTCAGTTTTTGAGAACCAAGGTATCAATCCAGTAGGAGGCTAAGCACAAGTCCCTTGTACCTACACAAAAACAATAGCTCAATGCAACCAACGCGCTTAGGGGTTGTCAATCCCTTCACGATCACTTACGAAAGTGAGATCTGATAGAGATGATAAATAATATTTTTGGTATTTTTGGTATAGAGATGCAAAGTGAAAAGTAAAAGCAAAGTAAAAGCAAAGCAATAATAAAGTGATGGAGATTAATATGATGAGAAAGAGACCCGAGGGCCATAGGTTTCACTAGTGGCTTCTCTCAAGAGTATAAGTATTCTACGGTGGGTGAACAAATTACTGTTGAGCAATTGACAGAATTGAGCATAGTTATGAGAATATCTAGGTATGATCATGTATATAGGCATCACGTCTGAGACAAGTAGACCAACTCCTGCCTGCATCTACTACTATTACTCCACTCATCGACCGCTATCCAGCATGCATCTAGAGTATTAAGTTAAAAACAGAGTAACACCTTAAGCAAGATGACATGATGTAGAGGGATAGTTTCATGCAATATGATAAATACCCCATCTTGTTATCCTCGATGGCAATGATACAATACGTGCCTTGCTGCCCCTTCTGTCACTAGGAAAGGACACCGCAAGATCGAACCCAAAGCTAAGCACTTCTCCCATGGCAAGAACAACCAATCTAGTAGGCCAAACCAAACTGATAATTCGAAGAGACTTGCAAAGATAACCAATCATACATAAAAGAATTCAGAGAAGATTCAAATATTATTCATAGATAGACTTGATCATAAACCCACAATTCATCAGTCTCAACAAACACACCGCAAAAGGAAGATTACATCGAATAGATCTCCACGAGAGAGTGGGAGAACATTGTATTGAGATCCAAAAAGAGAGAAGAAGCCATCTAGCTACTAACCATGGACCCGTAGGTCTGAAGTAAACTACTCACACTTCATCGGAGAGGCTTGGATGATGATGTAGAAGCCCTCCGTGATCGATGCCCCCTCGGACGGAGCTATGGAACTGGCCCCAAGATGGGATCTCATGGATACAGAAAGTTGCGGTGGTGGAATTAGGTTTTTGGCTCTGTATCTGATCGTTTGGGGGTACGTGGATATATATAGGAGGAAGAAGTACATCGATGGAGCAACAGGGGGCCCACGAGGGTGGGGGCGCGCCTGGGGGGTAGGGCGCGGCCCCCTACCTCGTGGCCTCCTGTTACGTGCCTTGACGTAGGGTCCAAGTCTCCTGAGTTGTATTCGGTGAGAAAATCACGTTCCCGAAGGTTTCATTCCGTTTGGACTCCGTTTGATATTCCTTTTCTTCGAAACCCTAAAACAGGCAAAAAACAGCAATTCTGGGCTGGGCCTCCGGTTAATAGGTTAGTCCCAAAAATAATATAAAAGTGGATAATAAAGCCCAATAATGTCCAAAACAGTAGATAATATACCATGGAGCAATCAAAAATTATAGATACGTTAGAGACGTATCATGTCCCCGATTATGGACATCTTGAGTATCTAGTACTTGGAGTATCATAAGTATCTCATCACTCTAAACTAATATTGTTGGGTTGTTAATTACTTTAATTGGGATTGAGTTGGAGGAACCTTCTCAATGATGTTTCAACTACCATGATAGTTAAATAAAATCTATTCCTTTGTTGTAGGAAAAAATTGGCTTTTCGCGAAAACCATAACCATAGAGCTTTCCACCAGCCAAATATGCATGTAGTGATAGCATTATTCTGTTCTTGCTCTACTGTGTTACTTTGCCAGCATATTCCATGTGCTGACCCATTTTTGGGCTGCAACGTATTATGTTGCAGACTTTTCAGACGAGGAGTAAGGTTCGTTAGGTCGTTGTCGTGCAGCTCAGCTATGCCGTTGGAGTTGATGGACTCACTTTATCTTCCAAGCCTTCCGCTGTTATCGTATTAGATGGCCTTAAGCCATATTTATTTTAATAACTTCTCTTTTGAGACATTCGATGTAATAAGTGTGCGATTTCTACTCTGTTATAAATCCTCAAGTATTGTGTGTGTCAGCATTACCGATCCAGGGATGACACTGAAGCACAGAGACTTGACTGTTTGAGGTCGGGTCGCTACACGAAGCCCTCAAGTTCAGCATTACGCACATACGCATCATATTCCTCCTTAATTCATGCTTGGACCATAAAATCTTCTGACGGCCATTCACAAGGCCGCATTTGAGCTTCTCTTGGTAGTTCATAGTCCCACTCTCGTATCGCGGGCCTCGGTCCTTGCTTCCTTGAGGAACCACCTTGGTACATTTTCCTAACCATATTTCTTCCTCTGAAAAAATTCTGACATTTTTAGTAACTCAAAATAAAAGTGAACCAAACTCAACAAGATTGATAGAAACTACTCCTACAAGTGCCTAGAGACCATATCATGCATTAAAACTACTTTTGACCACATAAATTTGACATGCAAGCTCAAGAACAGGGTCACCTAAGCAGCAAAAATTTGCAATAAATAAAGCACTAGAACAAAAACTAATTGGACCATTGGAGGAGTCACATAACGAAGAACAATCCCCCAAAGCAGTTTTGTGAATGGAGCTTTGAGCAAGGAGATCGAAAATGGCAGCAAGATGAGCTAGAACACGGGTTTGAGCAGGTGGATGATTTTTTCTAGAGGAAGATGATAACCCACAAGTATAGGGGATCGCAATAGCTTTTGAGGGTAGAGTATTCAACCCAAATTTATTGATTCGACACAAGGGGAGCCAAAGAATATTCTCAAGTATTAGCAGCTGAGTTGTCAATTCAACCACACTTGGAAACTTAGTATCTGCAGCAAAGTGTTTAGTAGCAAAGTAATATGATAGTGATGGTAACGGTAACAAAAGAGTAATGAAAGCAAGTAATGTTTTTGGTATTTTGTAGTGATTGTAACAATAGCAACGGGAAAGTAAATAAGCGTAAACCAGTATATGGAAAGCTCGTAGGCATTGGATCAATGATGGATAATTATGCCGGATGCGGTTCATCATGTAACAGTCATAACATAGGGTGACACAGAACTAGCTCCAATTCGTCAATGTAATGTAGGCATGTATTCCGAATATAGTCATGCGTGCTTATGGAAAAGAACTTGCATGACATCTTTTGTCCTACCCTCCCGTGGCAGAGGGGTCCTAATGGAAACAAAGGGATATTAAGGCCTCGTTTTAATAGAGAACCGGAACAAAGCATTAGCACATAGTGAATACATGAACTCCTCAAACTACGGTCATCACCGGTAAGTATCTCGATTATTGTCACTTCGGGGTTAACGGATCATAACACATAATAGGTGACTATAGACTTGCAAGATAGGATCTAGAACTCTCATATATTGATGAAAACATAATAGGTTCAGATCTGAAATCATGGCACTCAGGCCCTAGTGACAAGCATTAAGCATAGCAAAGTCATAGCAACATTAATCTCAGAACATAGTGGATACTAGGGATCAAACCCTAACAAAACTAACTCGATTACATGGTGAATATCATCCAACCCATCACCGTCCAGCAAGCCTACGATGGAATTACTCACGCACGGCGGTGAGCATCATGAAATTGGTGATGGAGGATGGTTGATGATGATGACGGCGATGAATCCCCCTCTCCGGAGCCCCGAACGGACTCCAGATCAGCCCTCCCGAGAGGTTTTAGGGCTTGGCGGCGGCTCCGTATCATAAAATGCGATGATTTCTTCTCTCTTATTTTTTTTCTCCCCGAAAGCAGTTATATAGAGTTGGAGTTGGAGTCGGGGGGTCTCCAGGGGGCCCACGAGGTAGGGGGGCGCGCCCTAGGGGGGGCACCCCCACCCTCGTGAGAAGGGTGTGGGCCCCCTGGTCTTCATCTTTGGCGAGGATTTTATTATTTATTATAAGATATTCCGTGGAGTTTCAGGTCATTCCGAGAACTTTTGTTTTCTGCACATAAAACAACATCATGGCAATTCTGCTGAAAACAGCGTCAGTCTAGGTTAGTTCCATTCAAATCATACAAGTTAGAGTCCAAAACAAGGGCAAAAGTGTTTGGAAAAGTAGATACGACAGAGACGTATCAACTCCCCCAAGATTAAACCCTTGCTTGTCCTCAAGCAATTCAGTTGGCAAACTGAAAGAAATAAATAAAAACTTTTACAAACTCTGTTTGCTCTTATTGTTGTAAATATGTCAAGCTAGCATTCAAGTTTTCAGCAAAGATTATAACTAACCACATTTGCAATAATTCTTAGGTCTCATGATTACTCATATCAATAACATAATCAACTAGCAAGCCATAATAATAAATCTCAGATGACAACACTTTCTCAAAACAATCATAGTATGATATAACAAGATGGTATCTCGCTAGCCCTTTCTGAGACCGCAAAACATAAATGCAGAGCACCTTTAAAGATCAAGGACTGACTAGACATTGTATGGTAAAAGAGATCCAATCATAGTCACTCCCAATGTAAACTAACAGCAATGAATGCAAATGACAGTTGCGCTCTCCAGCTAGTGCTTTTTAATAAGAGGGTGATGACTCAACATAAAAGTAAATAGATAGGCCCTTCGCAGAGGGAAGCGGGGATTTGTAGAGGTGCCAGAGCTCGGTTTTAAAATAGAGGTGAATAACATTTTGAGCGGTATACTTTCATTATCAACATAACAACCAAGAGATGGTGATATCTTCCATGCTACACACATTATAGGCGGTTCCCAAATAGAATGGTAAAGTTTATACTCCCCCTCCACCAACAAACATCAATCCATGGCTTGCTCGAAACAACGAGTGCCTCCAACATACATCAGGTCCCAGGGGGAGTTTTGTTTGCAATTATTTTGATTTAGTTTGCATAAAGCATGGGACTGGGCATCCCGGTGACCAGCCCTTTATCTCGTGAGTGAGGAGCGGAGTCCACTCCTCTTGAGAATAACCCGCCTAACATGGAAGATACAGATAGCCCTAGTTGATACATGAGCTATTCGAGCATACAAAACAGGATGATTATTTGAGGGTTTAGAGTTTGGCACATACAAATTTACTTGGAACGGCAGGTAGATACCGCATATAGGAAGGTATAGTGGACTCATGTGGAATAACTTTGGGGCTTAAGGAGTTTGGATGCACAAGCAGTATTCCCGCTTAGTACATGTGAAGGCTAGCAAAAGACTGGGAAGCGACCAACTAGAGAGCGACAATAGCCATGTACATGCATTAAAATAAATTAACATTGGATGCAAGCATGAGTAGGATATAATCCACCATGAACATAAATATCGTGAAGGCTATGTTGATTTGTTTCAACTACATGCGTGAACATGTGCCAAGTCAAGTCACTTAAATCATTCAGAGGAGGATACCACCCTATCATACCACATCATAACCATTTTAATAGCATGTTGGCACGCAAGGTAAATCATTATAACTCATAGCTAATCAAGCATGGCACAAGCAACTATGATCTCTAATTGCCATTGCAAACATGTTTATT
This sequence comes from Triticum dicoccoides, assembly GCF_002162155.2. Classification (NCBI taxonomy): domain Eukaryota; kingdom Viridiplantae; phylum Streptophyta; class Magnoliopsida; order Poales; family Poaceae; genus Triticum; species Triticum dicoccoides. The sequence goes on along the minus strand of NC_041390.1, from coordinate 451,347,503 downwards.
CATAATAGGCTGAATCAAGAACGATGAGCTCATCATATTTACAAAAACAAAAAGAGGTCGAGTTCATACCAGCTTTTCTCATCTCAGTGAGTCCATCATATATCATCATAATTGCCTTTCACTTGCACGACCGAACAATGTGAATAATAATAAGAGTGCACGTGCATTGGAGTAAGCTGGAATCTGCGAGCATTCAATAAACAGGAGAAGACAAGGCAATATGGGCTCTTTTGTTAGATAAACAATAATGCATATAAGAGCCACTTCAACAATTTAATCATGGTCTTCTCCTACTGACCCCCAAAGAAAAGAAAAGAAATAAAACTATTTACATGGGAAAGCTCCCAACAAGCAAAAGAAGAACAGGAAATCTTTTTGGGTTTTATTTTTAATTACTACTACAAGCATAGAAAGTAAATTAATTAAAAGCTACAACTAATTTTTTTGGTTTTTCTTAAGGTTTATTAAACACACAAGAAGAAAGCATAAAAGAAATAAACTAGCATGGATGATACAATGAAAAAGTATGAGCACCGACATCTGGCAATCAGTGTGTGTGAACACAATTGTAATGTCGGTGAGAAATATGTACTCCCCCAAGCTTAGGCTTTTGGCCTAAGTTGGTCTATGGCCACGGCTGGCCTGGATGATATCCATAATAATAGTTGTTGGGGTCGTACTGCGGTGAGGAAGAAGAAGGCTCCGATTGCCACTGGCTGGCAATCATCTCTGGATCCCACTGATAGTTAGATTGTCGTGAAGGATCAAATTGTGGTTCCAGTTCTGGCTCCTCGGCTGGTGCAGGGTTCCGGTAGGCGTGGATAGCCATCAATGGAATAAGGTACTTGTCTACAGTCAAATCAAACAAAGTAGGAGTAGGCAAGGTAATGGTCTCAGGACTATGTTTATTAAAGAACAATTGATATTTAAGCTCTCCTGCCCTATTCTTAACAATAAAATCATGTGCCACCATACTTTTATAATCTAAATAAACATGAGGCAGCACTTTTTCCTCCTTCTCAGCATGCCTAATAGGAATGTTAAAATGTGCGGCTAGACGTGTAGCATAGATGCCTCCAAAGATGGGACCCTTAGTACGGTTCATACTTGACCGTCTAGCAATAATGCCGCCCATACTAAAAGTGTTATCACTGTATAAACCTTGGAGCAAAATAATAATATCAGGGATACTAAGGTTTCCAAAGTTTCCGCGACCAATTAAGCAACGACTAGCAAATAATGCAAAGTAACGTAAGACAGGAAAATGTATGCTAGTGATTCGTGCATCGGAAACCTTCCTAGTTTCACCTACAGTGAGAGTATTAATAAATCCCTCCATATAATCATGATGTGGTTCTTCTATCTTGCCCCCAAAAGGGACTAAACAAATCCGACAGAAATCATAAAGTGGCATCTCCTTATGCTCATCATATAAATGAAATTCCACCATAGGTGGTGAGTTCCTAGAATGAAAATGAAAGTTTTGCACAAAGGTATTTGTGAGCAAGAGATACTGATCGCATTGGTCGTAGAGGAAAGCGATGAGGCCTGCATTATGAGCCAACTCATGAAAATCTTCATAAATCCCGGTTGCTCTCAAGAAATCCTCAGAAGGCCATTCACACGCCCGAACCTCCGCGGTGCGCGGCAAATTATACTTAGGCGTCGGTGCATTTTCCTTCGAGCTTTGGCTCGATGAGATCCTCAATAATCTCCTCATCATTTTCCGAAAAATTCTGAAATTTTTAGTAACTTCAAAATAAAAGTAAACCAAACTCAATAATATTGATAGCAACTACTCCTACAAGTGCCTAGGGCCTATATCATGCATCAAAACTACTTTTGACCATATAAATTTGACATGCAAGCTCAAGAACAGGGTCACCTAAGCAGCAAAAATTTGCAATGAATAAAGCACTAGAACAAAAACTAATTGGACCAATGGAGGAGTCACATACCAAGGAACAATCTCCCCAAGCAGTTTTGTGAGAGGTGCTTTGAGCAAGGAGATCGAAAATGGCAGCAAAACGAGCTTGGACTCGGGTTTGAGCTGGTTTTTCGTATTTGTGGGAGGAAGATGAAGTGTGTGGCTGAAAGAATAAGTGGAGGAGGGCCACCATGGGCCCACGAGGCAGGGGGCATGCCCTAGGGGGTGGGCGCGCCCTCCACCCTCGTGGCAAGGTGGTTGGCCCCCCGGGTGTGTTCTTTGTTCCATAAATCCTCAAATATTCTATAAAAATCATATTTAATTTTCAGGGCATTTGGAGAACTTTTATTTTCGAGGTATTTTTATATTGCACGGATAATCAGATAACAGACAGAGAATTATTTATTTTTACTTTATTTCAACTAAATAACAGAAAGTAAAAGTGGGGTACAGAAGGTTGTGCTTCTAGTTTCATCCATCTCATGCTCATCAAAAGGAATCCACTAACAAGGTTGATCAAGTTTTGTTAACAAACTCATTCTGATTAACATGAAACCGGAGAAATTTCGAATAACACTAGGTTACCTCAACGGGGATATGCACGTCCCCAATAATAAGTATATCATATTTCTTCTTGACAGTAGGAAGAGGAAATTCAAAACCTCCAAATATAATCGATGGAATTTTTCCGATAGAATTGATACTAAGAACTTGAGGTTGTTTCCTCGGAAAATGTACCGTATGCTCATTACCATTAACATGAAAAGTGACATTGCCTTTGTTGCAATCAATAACAGCCCCTGCAGTATTAAGAAAAGGTCTTCCAAGAATAATAGACATACTATCGTCCTCGGGAATATCAAGAATAACAAAGTCTGTTAAAATAGTAACGTTTGCAACCACAACAGGCACATCCTCACAAATACCGACGGGTATAGAAGTTGATTTATCAGCCATTTGCAAAGATATTTCAGTAGGTGTCAACTTATTCAAATCAAGTCTACAATATAAAGAGAGAGGCATAACACTAACACCGGCTCCAAGATCACATAAAGCAGTTTTAACATATTTTCTTTTAATGGAGCATGGTATAGTAGGTACTCCTGGATCTCCAAGTTTCTTTGGTATTCCACCCTTAAAAGTATAATTAGCAAGCATGGTGGAAATTTCAGCTTCTGGTATCTTTCTTTTATTTGTAACAATATCTTTCATGTACTTAGCATAAGGATTCATTTTAAGCATATCAGTCAATCGCATACGCAAAAATATAGGTCTAATCATTTCAGCAAAGCGCTCAAAATCCTCATCATCCTTTTTCTTGGATGGTTTGGGAGGAAAAGGCATGGGTTTCTGAACCCAAGGTTCTCTTTCTTTACGATGTTTCCTAGCAACAAAGTCTTCCTTATCATAACGTTGATTCTTTGATTGTGGGTTATCAAGATCAACAGCAGGTTCAATTTCTACATCATTATCATTACTAGGTTGAGCATTATTATGAACAACATCATTAACATTTTCATTATGTTCATGTTCATTACCAGATTGAGTTTCAGCATCAGAAATAGAAATATCATTTGGATTATCAGGTGGTTCAGCAATAGGTTCACTAGAAGTTTGCATAGTTCTATCATTTTTATTTTTCTTCCTTTTTGAAGAACTAGGTGCATCAATTTTATTTCTCTGAGAATCTTTCTCAATTCTCTTAGGGTGGCCTTTAGGATACAAAGGTTCGTGAGTCATTCTACCAGTTCTAGTAGCTACTTTAACAGCATAATCATTTTTCTTACTATTCATCTCATTGAGCAATTCTTTTTGAGCTTTAAGTACTCGTTCTACTTGAGTGGTAACCATAGAAGCATGTTTGCTAACAAGTTTAAGTTCACCTCTAATATTAGCCATATAATCACCTAAGTATTTAATCATATCAGCATCTTGTTTTAATTGTCTGCCAAAATAAGCATTGAAGTCTTCTTGCTTAAACATAAAATTATCAAACTCATCCAAGCATTGACTAGCAATTTTAGTAGGAGGGATTTCAGCTTTATCATATCTATAGAGAGAATTTACCTTTACTACCTCTGTCGGGTTATCGAGGTCTGGAGGTTCTTCAATAAATAAAGGATTAAGATCATATATTTCTTCATCAGGCGGTAAATTGAGACCATGTATTTCTTCAATAGGAGGTAAATTCTTAACATCTTCAGCTTTAATACCTTTTTATTTCATAGATTTCTTTGCCTCTTGCATATCTTTAGGACTGAGAAATAGAACACCTCTCTTCTTCGGGGTTGGTTTAGGAATAGGATCATTAAATGGAGCAGGAGCTGCCTTAGGAGCTAGCTCAGCAGGTGCCCAATTATTTTCATTTGTCAACATATTATTCAATAAGATTTCAGCTTCATCCGGTGTTGTTTCCCTGAAAAGAGAACCAGCACAACTATCCAAGTAATCTCTGGAAGCACCGGTTAGTCCATTATAAAAGATATCAAGTATTTCATTTTTCTTAAGAGGATGATCAGGCAAAGCATTAAGTAACTTGAGAAGCCTCCCCCAAGCTTGTGGGAGACTCTCTTCTTAAATTTGCACAAAGTTGTATATTTCCTTTAAAGCAGCTTGTTTCTTATGAGCAGGGAAATATTTAGCAGAGAAGTAATAAATCATATCCTGAGGACTACGCACACAACCAGGATCAAGAGAATTAAACCATATCTTAGCATCACCCTTTAATGAGAACGGAAATATTTGAAGGATATAAAAGTAGCGAGATCTCTCATCATTAGTGAACAGGGTGGTTGTATCATTTAATTTAGTAAGATGTGCTACAACAGTTCCAGATTCATAGCCATGAAAAGGATCAGATTCAACCAAAGTAATTATATCAGGATCAACAGAGAATTCATAATCCTTATCAGCAACACATATAGGTGAAGTAGCAAAAGCAGGGTCAGGTCTCATCCTAGCATTTGAAGATTGCTTATTCCATTTAGCTAATAACCTTTTGAGTTCATATCTATCTTTGCAGGATAAAATAGCTAAAGAAGCATCTTGATCAAATAAATAACCCTCAGGAATAACAAGTGATTCTTCATCATCACTTTCATCTTTATAATCAGATTCAATATTTTCAATCTCTGCCCTAGCAAGTCGTTCCTCTAGAAAATCACTAAGTGGCATAGTAGTATCAGGCATAGAGGTAGTTTCATCATAAGTATCATGCATAGCAGAAGTAGCATCATCAATAACATGCGACATATCAGAACGAATAGCAGAAGCAGGTATAAATCCCCTCGTAGTTGAGGGATAGATCTTGGTTTTCGGATCTCTCAAGTTCTTCATAGTGTCCAGCAGATATAAATCCCAAGTGACTCAAAGAATAGAGCTATGCTCCCCGGCAACGGTGCCAGAAATTAGTCTTGATAACCCACAAGTATAGGGGATCGCAACAGCTTTCGAGGGTAGAGTATTCAACCCAAATTTATTGATTCGACACAAGGGGAGCCAAAGAATATTCTCAAGTATTAGCAGCTGAGTTGTCAATTCAACCACACCTGGAAACTTAGTATCTGCAGAAAAGTGTTTAGTAGCAAAGTAATATGATAGTGATGGTAACGGTTAGAAAAGAGTAATGAAAGCAAGTAATGTTTTTGGTATTTTGTAGTGATTGTAACAATAGCAACGGGAAAGTAAATAAGCGTAAACCAGTATATGGAAAGCTCTTAGGCATTGGATCAATGATGGATAATTATGCCGGATGCGGTTCATCATGTAACAGTCATAACATAGGGTGACACGGAACTAGCTCCAATTCGTCAATGTAATGTAGGCATGTATTCCGAATATAGTCATACGTGCTAATGGAAAAGAACTTGCATGACATCTTTTGTCCTACCCTCCCGTGGCAGCGGGGTCCTAATGGAAACTAAGGGATATTAAGGCCTCCTTTTAATAGAGAACCGGAACAAAGCATTAGCACATAGTGAATACATGAACTCCTCAAACTACGATCATCACCGGTAAGTATCCCGATTATTGTCACTTCGGGGTTAACGGATCATAACACATAATAGGTGACTATAGACTTGCAAGATAGGATCTAAAACTCTCATATATTGATGAAAACATAATAGGTTCAGATCTGAAATCATGGCACTCGGGCCCTAGTGACAAGCATTAAGCATAGCAAAGTCATAGCAACATCAATCTCAGAACATAGTGGATACTAGGGATCAAACCCTAACAAAACTAACTCGATTACATGGTGAATCTCATCCAACCCATCACCGTCCAGCAAGCCTATGATGGAATTACTCATGCACGGCGGTGAGCATCGTGAAATTGGTGATGGAGGATGGTTGATGATGATGACGGCGACAAATCCCCCTCTCCGGAGCCCCGAACGGACTCCAGATCAGCCCTCCCGAGAGGTTTTAGGGCTTGGCGGCGGCTCCGTATTGTAAAACGCGGTGATTTCTTCTCTCTTATTTTTTCTCCCTGAAAGCAGTTATATAGAGTTGGAGTTGGAGTCGGGGGGTCTCCAGGGGGCCCACGAGGTAGGGGGCGCGCCCTGGGGGGGCGCCCCCACCCTCATGAGAAGGGTGTGGGCCCCTGGTCTTCATCTTTGGCGAGAATTTTTTATTATTTATTGTAAGATATTCCATGGAGTTTCAGGTCATTCAGAGAACTTTTGTTTTCTGCACATAAAACAACATCATGGCAATTCTGCTGAAAACAGTGTCAGTCCAGGTTAGTTCCATTCAAATCATACAAGTTAGAGTCCAAAACAAGGGCAAAAGTGTTTGGAAAAGTAGATACGACGGAGACGTATCAGAAGACGAAGTGTGTGGGTGCGGGAATAAGTGGAGGGGACCCACATGGGGTCGACGAGGTAGGGGGCGCGCCCTCCACCCTCGTGGGCACATGGTGGGTCCCCCTGGTGTGTTCTCAGTGCCAATAATTCTTAAATATTCTGGAAAAAATATTTCATTTTTGGGACATTTGGAGAACTTTTATTTTCTGGGTATTTTTTATTGCAAGGATAATTCAGAAAACAGACAAAAAATACTATTTTTGCTTTATTTAAACTAAATAACCGAAAGTAAAAAGGAGGGTACAGAGAGTTGTGCTTTCTAACTTCATCCATCTCATTCTCATCAAAAGGAATCCATTAACAAGGTTGATCAAGTCTTGTTAACAAAGTCTTTTCGAATAACATGAAACCGGAGAATTTTCAAATAACACTAGGTTACCTCAACGGGGATATGCACATCCCCAACAATAAGAATATCATATTTCTTCTTGACAGTAGGAAGAAGAAATTCAAAAGCTCCAATAGTAATTGTTGAAAATTTTCCAATAGAATTGATACTATGGACTTGAGGTTGTTTCCTCAGAAAGTGTACCGTATGCTCATTACCATTAACATGAAAAGTGACATTACCTTTGTTGCAATCAATAATAGCCCCTGCAGTATTCAGAAAGGGTCTACCAAGAATAATAGACATACTATCGTCCTCGGGAATATCAAGAATGATAAAGTCCATTAAAATAGTAACGTTTGCAACCACAACAGGCACATCCTCACAAATACCGACAGGTATAGCAGTTGATTTATCAGCCGTTTGCAAAGATATTTCAGTAGGTGTCAACTTATTCAAATCAAGTCTGCGATATAAAGAGAGAGGCATAACACTAACACCGGCTCCAAGATCACATAAAGCAATTTTAACATAGTTTCTCTTAATGGAGCATGGTATAGTTGGTACTCCTGGATCTCCTAGTTTCTTTGGTATTCCACCTTTAAAAGTGTAATTAGCCAGCATGGTGGAAATTTCAGCTTCCGGTATCTTTCTTTTATTAGTAACAATATCCTTCATGTACTTAGCATAAGGGTTCATCTTAAGCATATCAGTCAAACGCATACGCAAAAAGATAGGTCTAATCATTTCAGCAAAGCGCTCAAACTCCTCATCATCCTTTTTCTTGGATGGTTTAGGAGGAAAAGGCATGGGTTTCTGAACCCATAGTTCTCTTTCTTTACCGTGCTTCCTAGCAACGAAGTCTCTCTTATCATAACGTTGATTCTTTGATTATGGGTTATCAAGATCAACAGCAGGTTCAATCTCTACATAATTGTCATTGCTAGGTTGAGCATCAACATGAACATCATCATTAACATTATCACTAGGTTCATGTTCATTACTAGATTGTGTTTGAGCATCAGAAGTAGAAATATCATTGGGATTCTCAGGTGTGTCTACAACAGGTTCACTAGAAGCATGCAAAGTCCTATCATTTTTCTTTTTCTTCCTCTTAGAAGAACTAGGTGCATCAACATTAGTTCTCTGAGAATCTTGCTCAATTCTCTTAGGGTGGCCCTCAGGATACAAAGGTTCCTGAGTCATTTTACCCCCTCTAGTCATAACTCTAACAGCATTATCATTTTTCTTATTATTTAATTCATTGAGCAAATCATTCTGAACCTTAAGTACTTGTTCTACTTGAGTGGTAACCATAGAAGCATGTTTACTAATAAGTTTAAGTTCACCTTTAACTCTAAACATATAATCACTCAAGTGTTCAATCATATAAGCATTGTGTTTCAATTGTCTACCAACATAAGCATTGCAATTTTCTTGCTTAACAATAAAATTATCAAACTCATCTAAGCATTGGCTAGCAGACTTATAACGAGGAATATCACCTTCATCAAATCTATAGAGAGAATTTACCTTTACTACCTGTGTCGGGTTATCAAGACCATGTATTTCTTCAATAGGTGGTAAATTCTTAACATCTTCGGATTTAATACCTTTTTCTTTCATAGATTTCTTTGCCTCTTGCATATCTTCAGGACTGAGAAATAGAATACCCCTTTTCTTCGGAGTTGGCTTAGGGGTTGGTTCAGGAAGTGTCCAATTATTTTGATTACTCAACATATTATTCAATAGCAAATCAGCTTGATCAATAGTTCTTTCCCTGAAAACACAACCAGCACAACTATCCAGGTAATCTCTGGAAGCATCGGTTAGTCCATTATAAAAGATATCAAATATTTCATTTTTCTTGAGAGGATGATCAGGCAAAGCATTAAGTAATTTGAGAAGCCTCCCCCAAGCTTGTGGGAGACTCTCTTCTTCAATTTGCACAAAATTATATATTTCCCTTAAGGCAGCTTGCTTCTTATGAGCAGGGAAATATTTAGCAGAGAAGTAATAAATCATATCCTAGGGACTACGCACACAACCAGGATCAAGAGAATTAAACCATGTTTTAGCATCACCCTTTAATGAGAACGAAAACAACTTAAGGATAAAGTAATAACGAGTTTTCTCATCATTAGTGAACAGGGTGGCTATATCATTTAATTTAGTAAGATGTGCCACAACAGTTTCAGATTCATAGCCATAAAAAGGATCAGATTTAACCAAAGTAATTAACTCAGGATCAACAGAGAAATCATAATCCTTATCAGAAATACATATAGGTGAAGTAGCAAAAGCAGGGTCATATTTCATTCTAGCATTCAAAGACTTTTCTTTCATCTTAAAGATCGTATCTATCATTGCAAGCTAAAAAGTCTCTAGCAGTTTCTTCATCCATAACATAACCCTCAGGCACAATAGGCAATTCATATCTAGGGGAGAATCTTCATCATCACTTTCATCAATATTATCAGTTTCAACAATTTAATTCTCTCTAACCCTAGCAAGTTGTTCATCAAGAAATTCACCTAGTGGCACACTATTATCAAGCATAGAAGTAGTTTCATCATAAGTATCATGCAAAGCAGAAGTGGCATCATCAATAACATACGACCTATCAGAATCAATAGCATGCGTACGTGTCGCAAGTTTACTCAAAATAGAAGGTGAATCAAGTGCAGAGCTAGATGTCAGTTCCTTACCTCCCCTCGTAGTTGAGGGAAAAATCTTGGTTCTTTTATCTTTCAAGTTCTTCATAGTGATCAACAGATATAAATCCTAAGTGACTCAAAGAATAGAGCTATGCTCCCTGGCAACGACACCAGAAAATAGTCTTGATAACCCAGAAGTATAGGGGATCACAACAGTTTTCGAGGGTAGATTATTCAACCCAAATTTATTGATTCTACACAAGGGGAGCCAAAGAATATTCTCAAGTATTAACAGTTGAGTTGTCAATTCAACCGCACTTGAAAGACTTAATATCTGCAGCAAAGTATTTAGTAGCGAAGTAATATGGAAGTAACGGTAGCAGTGGCAAAAGTAATAGTATGGGTTTTGTAGTGATTGTAACAGTACCAAAGGTAAAGTAACTAAGCAAAGATCAATATGTGAAAAGCTCGTAGGAAATGGATGAGTGATGGATAATTATGTCGGATGCGATTCCTCATGCAACAGCTATAACATAGGGTGACACAGAACTAGCTCCAGTTCATCAATGTAATGTAGGCATGTATTCCGAATATAGTCATACGTGCTTATGGAAAAGAACTTGCATGACATCTTTTGTCCTACCCTCCCGTGGCAGCGGGGTCCTATTGGAAACTAAGGGATATTAAGGCCTCCTTTTAATAGAGTATCGGACCAAAGCATTAACACTTAGTGAATACATGAACTCCTCAAACTACGGTCATCACCGGTAAGTATCTCGATTATTGTCACTTCGGGGTTAACGGATCATAACACATAATAGGTGACTATAGACTTGCAAGATAGGATCAAGAACTCACATATCTTCATGAAAACATAATAGGTTCAGATCTGAAATCATAGCACTCGGGCCCTAGTGACAAGCATTAAGCATAGCAAAGTCATAGCAACATCAATCTCAGAACATAATGGATACTAGGGATCAAACCCTAACAAAACTAACTTGATTACACAATAAATCTCATCCAACCCATCACCGTCCAGCAAGACTATGATGGAATTACTCACGCACGTCGGTGAGCATCATGAAATTGGTGATGTAGGAAGGTTGATGATGACGATGGCGATGGATTCCCCTCTCCGGAGCCCCAAACTGACTCCAGATCAGCCCTCCCAAGAGAGATTAGGGCTTGGCGGCAGCTCCGTATAGTAAAACGCCATGAATCCTTCTCTCTGATTTTTTCTCCCCGAACATGAATATATAGAGTTGGAGTTGAGGTCAGTGGAGCACCAGGGGGGCCACGAGGCAGGGGGTGGGCCCCCTGGTCTTGATTCTTTTGCCAGTATTTTTTATATGTTTCAAAGATATTCTCCGTTGATTTTCAGGTCATTCCGAGAACTTTTATTTCTGCACAAAAATAACACCATGGCAATTCTGCTGAAAACAGCGTCATCCGGGTTAGTTCCATTCAAATCATGTAAGTTAGAGTCCAAAACAAGGGCAAAAGTGTTTGGAAAAGTAGATACGATGGAGACGTATCAGACGTCATCAAGCTAAACATGTGCAGAACTCGAAGGTGTCGTATGTTCGGTGCTTGATCGGTCAGAACGAGAAGAAATTCAACTACATCAACCACGTTGTCAAATTCTTCCGCTTTCGGTCTATGAGGGTACGTGGACACACTCTCCCCCTCTCGTTGCTATGCATCTCCTAGATAGACCTTGTGTGATCGTAGGAGATTTTTGAAATTGCATGCTACATTCTTCAACTATGGCATCCGAGCCAGGTCTATGCGTAGATTATATGCACGAGTAGAACACAAAGAGTTGTGGGCGGTTGATTCGTCTCCAACGTATCTATAATTTTTGATTGTTACAAGCTATTACATTATCAACCTTGGATGTTTTATATGCATTTATATGCTATTTTATATGATTTTTGGGACTAACCTATTAACCTAGGGCCCAGTGCCAGTTTCTGTTTTTTCCTTGTTTTAGAGTATAGCAGAAAAGGAAAATCAAACGGAGTCCAATTGACCTGAAACTTCACGGAACTTATTTTTGGACCAGAAGAAGCCCACGGAGTATCGGAGTTGGACCAGGAGAGTCTCGGGCTGCCCACGAGGGTGGGGGTGCGCCCCCTGGGCGCGCCCCCTGCCTCGTGGACAGCTCGGAGGTCCACCGACGTACTTCTTCCTCCCATATATACCCATATACCCTAAAAACTTCAGGGAGCACAATAGATCAGGAGTTCCGCCACTAGAAGCCTCCGTAGCCACCGAAAACCAATCTAGACCCGGTCCGGCACCCTGCCGGAGGGGGAATCCCTCTCTGGTGGCCATGTTCATCATCCTGGTGCTCTCCATGATGAGGAGGGAGTAGTTCTCCCTCGGGGTTGAGGGTATGTACCAGTAGGTATGTGTTTGATCTCTCTCTCTCTCTCGTGTTCTTGAGGTGATACGATCTTGATGTATCATGAGCTTTGCTATTATAGTTGGATCTTATGATGTTTCTCCCCCTCTACTCTCTTGTAATGGATTGAGTTTTCCCTTTGAAGTTATCTTATCGGATTGATTCTTTAAAGATTTGAGAACACTTGATGTGTATCTTGCGTGGGATACCCGTGGTGACAATGGGGTATTCTATTGATCCACTTGATGTATGTTTTGGTGATCAACTTGCGGGTTCCGCCCATGAACCTATGCATAGGGGTTGGCACACGTTTTCGTCTTGACTCTCCGGTAGAATCTTTGGGGCACTCTTTGAAGTTCTTTGTGTTGGTTTGAATAGATGAATCTGAGATTGTGTGATGCATATCATATAATCATACCCAGGGATACTTGAGGTGACATTGGAGTATCTAGGTGACATTAGGGTTTTGGTTGATTTGTGTCTTAAGGTATTATTCTAGTACGAACTCTAGGGCTGTTTGTGACACTTATAGGAATAGCCCAACGGATTGATTGGAAAGAATAACTTTGAGGTGGTTTCGTACCCTACCATAATCTCTTCGTTTGTTCTCCGCTATTATTGACTTTGGAGTGACTCTTTGTTGCATGTTGATGAAGGAAATATGCCCTAGAGGCAATAATAAAGTTATTATTTATTTCTTTATATCATGATAAATGTTTATTATTCATGCTAGAATTGTATTGACCGGAAACATAATACATGTGTGAATACATAGACAAACAGAGTGTCACTAGTATGCCTCTACTTGACTAGCTCGTTAATCAAAGATGGTTATGTTTCCTAACCATAAACAAAGAGTTGTTATTTGATTAACGGGATCACATCATTAGGTGAATGATCTGATTGACATGACCCATTCCATTAGCTTAGCACCCGATCGTTTAGTATGTTGCTATTGCTTTCTTCATGACTTATACATGTTCCTATGACTATGAGATTATGCAACTCCTGTTTGCCAGAGGAACACTTTGTGTGCTACCAAACATCACAACGTAAATGGGTGATTATAAAGGTGCTCTACAGGTGTCTCCAAAGGTACATGTTGGGTTGGCGTATTTCGAGATTAGGATTTGTCACTCCGATTGTCGGAGAGGTATCTCTGGGCCCTCTCGGTAATACACATCACATAAGCCTTGCAAGCATTGCAACTAATGACTTAGTTGTGAGATGATGTATTATGGAACGAGTAAAGAGACTTGCCGGTAACGAGATTGAACTAGGTATGGGATACCGATGATCGAATCTCGGGCAAGTAACATACCGATGACAAAGGGAACAACGTATGTTGTTATGCGGTCTGACCGATAAAAGATCTTCGTAGAATATGTAGGAGCCAATATGAGCATCCAGGTTCCGCTATTGGTTATTGATCGGAGACGTGTCTCGGTCATGTCTACATTGTTCTCGAACCCGTAGGGTCCGCACGCTTAAGGTTTCGATGACAGTTATATTATGACTTTATGAGTTTTGATGTACCGAAGTTAGGTCAGAGTCCCGGATGTGATCACGGACATGACGAGGAGTCTTGAAATGGTCGAGACATAAATATTGATATATTGGACGGCTATATTCGGACACCGGAAGTGTTCCGGGGAAGTTTCGGATAAAACCGGAGCACCGGGGGGTTACCGGAACCCCCCGGGGGGTTAATGGGCCTCATGGGCCTAAAGTGGAGAAGAGGAGGGGCTGCCAGGGCAGGCCGCGCGCCCCCTCTCCCCCTAGTCCGAATTGGACAAGGAGGGAGGGGCGGCGCCCCCCTTTCCTTCTCTCCTTCCCCCTCTCCTACTTGGACAAGGAAAGGGAGGGGAGTCCTACTCCCGGTAGGAGTAGGACTCTTCCTGCGCGCCTCCTACTAGGGCCGGCCGCACCCCCCCCCCTTGGATCCTTTATATACGGAGGCAAGGGGCACCCCTACACACACAAGTTGATCCACGTGATCATATTCTTAGCCGTGTGCGGTGCCCCCTTCCACCATAGTCCTCGATAATATTGTAGCGGTGCTTAGGCGAAGCCCTGCGATGGTAGTGCATCAAGATCGTCACCACGCCGTCGTGCTAACAGAACTCTTCTCCGATACTTTGCTGGATCGGAGTCCGGGGATCGTCATCGAGCTGAACGTATGCTAGAACTCGGAGGTGCCGTAGTTTCGGTGCTTGATCGGTCGGGTCATGAAGACGTACGACTACATCAACCAAGTTAACGCTTCCGTTGTCGATCTACAAGGGTACGTAGATCACACTCTCCCCCTCTCATTGTTATGCATCACCATGATCTTGCGTGTGCGTAGGAAATTTTTTGAAATTACTACGTTCCCCAACAGTGGTATCAGAGCCTAGGTTTTATATGTTGATGTTATATGCACGAGTAGAACACAAGTGAGTTGTGGGCGATATAAGTCATACTGCTTACCAGCATGTCATACTTTGGTTCGGCGGTATTGTTGGACGAAGCGGCCCGAACAGACATTACGCGTACGCTTACGCGAGACCGGTTCTCCCGACGTGCTTTGCACATAGGTGGCTTGCGGGTGACAGTTTCTCCAACTTTAGTTGAACCGAGTGTGGCTACGCCCGGTCCTTGCGAAGGTTAAAACAGCACCAACTTGACAAACTATCGTTGTGGTTTTGATGCGTAGGTAAGATTGGTTCTTGCTTAAGCCCGTAGCAGCCACGTAAAACTTGCAACAACAAAGTAGAGGATGTCTAACTTGTTTTTGCAGGGCATGTTGTGATGTGATATGGTCAAGACATGATGCTAAATTTTATTGTATGAGATGATCATGTTTTTAACCGAGTTATCGGCAACTGGCAGGAGCCATATGGTTGTCGCTTTATTGTATGCAATGGAATCGCGCTGTAATGCTTTACTTTATCACTAAGCGGTAGCGATAGTCGTGGAAGCATAAGATTGGCGAGACGACAACAATGCTACGATGGAGATCAAGGTGTCGCGCCGGTGACGATGGTGATCACGACGGTGCTTCGAAGATGGAGATCACAAGCACAAGATGATGATGGCCATATCATATCACTTATATTGATTGCATGTGATGTTTATCTTTTATGCATCTTATCTTGCTTTGATTGACGGTAGCATTATAAGATGATCTCTCACTAATTATCAAGAATTGTTCTCCCTGAGTATACACCGTTGCGAAACTTCTTCGTGCTGAGACACCAGGTGATGATCGGGTGTGATAGGCTCTACGTTCAAATACAACGGGTGCAAAATAGTTGCACACGCGGAATACTCAGGTTATACTTGACGAGCCAAGCATATACAGATATGGCCTCAGAACACAGAGACCGAAAGGTCGAGCGTGAATCATATAGTAGATATGATCAACATAGTGATGTTCACCAATGAAACTACTCCATCTCACGTGATGATCGGACATGGTTTAGTTGATTTGGATCACGTAATCACTTAGAGGATTAGAGGGATGTCTATCTAAGTGGGAGTTCTTTAAGTAAATTAATTGAACCTAAATTTATCATGAAACTTAGTACCTGATAGTATCTTGCTTTTTTATGCTTGATTGTAGATAGATGGCTCGTGCTGTTGTTCCATTGAATTTTAATGCGTTCCTTGAGAAAGCAAAGTTGAAAGATGATGGTAGCAATTACACGGACTGGGTCCGTAACTTGAGGATTATCCTCATTGCTGCACAGAAGAATTACGTCCTGGAAGCACCACTGGGTGCCAGGCCTGCTGCTGGAGCAACACCAGATGTTATGAACGTCTGGCAGAGCAAAGCTGATGACTACTCGATAGTTCAGTGTGCCATGCTTTACGGCTTAGAATCGGGACTTCAACGACATTTTGAACGTCATGGAGCATATGAGATGTTTCAGGAGTTGAAGTTAATATTTCAAGCAAATGCCCGGATTGAGAGATATGAAGTCTCCAATAAGTTCTATAGCTGCAAGATGGAGGAGAACAGTTCTGTCAGTGAGCATATACTCAAAATGTCTGGGTATAATAATCACTTGATTCAATTGGGAGTTAATCTTCCAGATGATTGCGTCATTGACAGAATTCTCCAATCACTGCCACCAAGCTACAAGAGCTTCGTGATGAACTATAATATGCAAGGGATGAATAAGACTATTCCCGAGCTCTTCGCAATGCTGAAAGCTGCGGAGGTAGAAATCAAGAAGGAGCATCAAGTGTTGATGGTCAACAAGACCACTAGTTTCAAGAAAAAGGGCAAAGGGAAGAAGAAGGGGAACTTCAAAAAGAACGGCAAGCAAGTTGCTTCTCAAGAGAAGAAACCCAAACCTGGACCTAAGCCTGAAACTGAGTGCTTCTACTGCAAGCAGACTGGTCACTGGAAGCGGAACTGCCCCAAGTATTTGGCGGATAAGAAGGATGGCAAGGTGAACAAAGGTATATGTGATATACATGTTATTGATGTGTACCTTACTAATGCTCGCAGTAGCACCTGGGTATTTGATACTGGTTCTGTTGCTAATATTTGCAACTCGAAACACGGACTACGGATTAAGCGAAGATTGGCTAAGGACGAGGTGACGATGCGTGTGGGAAACGGTTCCAAAGTCGAGGTGATCGCAGTCGGCACGCTACCTCTACATCTACCTTCGGGATTAATATTAGACCTAAATAATTGTTATTTGGTGCCAGCGTTAAGCATGAACATTATATCTGGATCTTGTTTGATGTGAGACGGTTATTCATTTAAATCTGAGAATAATGGTTGTTCTATTTATATGAGTAATATCTTTTATGGTCATGCACCCTTAAAGAGTGGTCTATTTTTGTTGAATCTCGATAGTAGTGACACACATATTCATAGTGTTGAAGCCAAAAGATGCAGAGTTGATAATGATAGTGCAACTTATTTGTGGCACTGCCGTTTAGGTCATATCGGTGTAAAGCGCATGAAGAAACTCCATACTGATGGACTTTTGGAACCACTTGATTATGAATCACTTGGTACTTGTGAACCGTGCCTCATGGGCAAGATGACTAAAACACCGTTCTCCGGTACTATGGAGAGAGCAACAGATTTGTTGGAAATCATACATACAGATGTATGTGGTCCGATGAATATTGAGGCTCGTGGCGGATATCGTTATTTTCTCACCTTCACAGATGACTTAAGCAGATATGGGTATATCTACTTAATGAAACATAAGTCTAAAACGTTTGAAAAGTTCAAAGAATTTCAGAGTGAAGCTGAAAATCATCGTAACAAGAAAATAAAGTTTCTACGATCTGATCGTGGAGGAGAATATTTGAGTTACGAGTTTGGTGTACATTTGAAACAATGCGGAATAGTTTCGTGACTCACGCCACCCGGAACACCACAGCGCAATGGTGTGTCCGAACGTCATAATCGTACTTTACTAGATATGGTGCGATCTATGATGTCTCTTACTGATTTACCGCTATCGTTTTGGGGATACGCTCTAGAGACGGTCGCATTCACGTTAAATAGGGCACCATCAAAATCCGTTGAGACGACGCCTTATGAATTGTGGTTTGGCAAGAAACCAAAGTTGTCGTTTCTGAAAGTTTGGCTGCGATGCTTATGTGAAAAAGCTTCAACCTGATAAGCTCGAACCCAAATCGGAGAAATGTGTCTTCATAGGATATCCAAAGGAAACTATTGGATACACCTTCTATCACAGATCCGAAGGCAAGACTTTTGTTGCTAAATTCGGAAACTTTCTGGAGAAGGAGTTTCTCTCGAAAGAAGTGAGTGGGAGGAAAGTAGAACTTGACGAGGTAACTGTACCTGCTCCCTTATTGGAAAGTAGTACATCACAGAAAACTGTTTCAGTGACACCTACACCAGTTAGTGAGGAAGCTAATGATGATGATCATGAAACTTCAGAACAAGATACTACTGAGCCTCGTAGATCAACCAGAGTGAGATCTGCGCCAGAGTGGTACGGTAATCCTGTTCTGGAAGTCATGCTACTAGATCATGATGAACCTACGAACTATGAAGAAGCAATGGTGAGCCCAGATTCCGCAAAATGGCTTGAAGCCATGAAATCTGAGATGGGATCCATGTATGAGAACAAAGTATGGACTTTGGTTGACTTGCCCGATGATCGGCAAGCAATTGAGAATAAATGGATCTTCAAGAAGAAGACTGACGCTGACGGTAATATTACTGTCTACAAAGCTCGACTTGTCGCAAAAGGTCTTCGGCAAGTTCAAGGGATTGACTACGATGAGACCTTCTCACCCGTAGCGATGCTTAAGTCTTTCCAAATCATGTTAGCAATTGTCGTATTTTATGATTATGAAATTTGGCAGATGGATGTCAAAACTGCATTCCTGAATGGATTTCTGGAAGAAGAGTTGTATATGATGCAACCAGAAGGTTTTGTCCATCCAAAGGGAGCAAACAAAGTGTGCAAGCTCCAGCGATCCATTTATGGACTGGTGCAAGCCTCTCGGAGTTGGAATAAACGCTTTGATAGTGTGATCAAAGCATTTGGTTTTATACAGACTTTTGGAGAAGCCTGTATTTACAAGAAAGTGAGTGGGAGCTCTGTAGCATTTCTGATATTATATGTGGATGACATATTACTAATTGGAAATGATATAGAATTTCTGGACAGCATAAAGGGATACTTGAATAAGAGTTTTTCAATGAAAGACCTCGGTGAAGCTGCTTACATATTAGGCATTAAGATCTATAGAGATAGATCAAGACGCTTAATTGGACTTTCACAAAGCACATACCTTGACAAAGTTTTGAAGAAGTTCAAAATGGATCAAGCAAAGAAAGGGTTCTTGCCTGTGTTACAAGGTGTGAAGTTGAGTAAGACTCAATGCCCGACAACTGCAGAAGATAGAGAGAAAATGAAAGATGTTCCCTATGCTTCAGCCATAGGCTCTATCATGTATGCAATGATGTGTACCAGACCTGATGTGTGCCTTGCTATAAGTCTAGCAGGGAGGTACCAAAGTGATCCAGGAGTGGATCACTGGACAGCGGTCAAGAACATCCTGAAACACCTGAAAAGGACTAAGGATATGTTTCTCATATATGGAGGTGACAAAGAGCTCATCGTAAAAGGCTACGTTGATGCAAGCTTTGACACTGATCCGGACGATTCTAAATCGCAAACCGGATACATGTTTACATTAAACGGTGGAGCTGTCAGTTGGTGCAGTTCTAAACAAAGCGTTGTAGCGGGATCTACATGTGAAGCGGAGTACATATCTGCTTCAGAAGCAGCAAATGAAGGAGTCTGGATGAAGGAGTTCATATCCGATCTAGGTATCATACCTAGTGCATCGGGTCCAATGAAAATCTTTTGTGACAATACTGGTGCAATTGCCTTGGCAAAGGAATCCAGATTTCACAAGAGAACCAAGCACATCAAAAGACGCTTCAATTCCATCCGGGATCTAGTCCAGGTGGGAGACATAGAGATTTGCAAGATACATACGGATCTGAATGTTGCAGACCCATTGACTAAGCCTCTTCCACGAGCAAAACATGATCAGCACCAAGGCTCCATGGGTGTTAGAATCATTACTGTGTAATCTAAATTATTGACTCTAGTGCAAGTGGGAGACTGAAGGAAATATGCCCTAGAGGCAATAATAAAGTTATTATTTATTTCCTTATATCATGATAAATGTTTATTATTCATGCTAGAATTGTATTGAACGGAAACATAATACATGTGTGAATACATAGACAAACAGAGTGTCACTAGTATGCCTCTACTTGACTAGCTCGTTAATCAAAGATGGTTATGTTTCCTAACCATAAACAAAGAGTTGTTATTTGATTAACGGGATCACATCATTAGGTGAATGATCTGATTGACATGACCCATTCCATTAGCTTAGCACCCGATCGTTTAGTATGTTGCTATTGCTTTCTTCATGACTTATACATGTTCCTATGACTATGAGATTATGCAACTCCCGTTTGCCGGAGGAACACTTTGTGTGCTACCAAACATCACAATGTAAATGGGTGATTATAAAGGTGATCTACATGTGTCTCCGAAGGTACATGTTGGGTTGGCGTATTTCGAGATTAGGATTTGTCACTCCGATTGTCGGAGAGGTATCTCTGGGCCCTCTCGGTAATACACATCACATAAGCCTTGCAAGCATTGCAACTAATGAGTTAGTTGTGAGATGATGTATTACGAACGAGTAAAGAGACTTGCCGGTAACGAGATTGAACTAGGTATGGGATACCGACGATCGAATCTCGGGCAAGTAACATACCGATGACAAAGGGAACAACGTATGTTGTTATGCGGTCTGACCGATAAAAGATCTTCGTAGAATATGTAGGAGCCAATATGAGCATCCAGGTTCCGCTATTGGTTATTGACCGGAGACGTGTCTCGGTCATGTCTACATTATTCTTGAACCCGTAGGGTCCGCACGCTTAAAGTTTCGATGACAGTTATATTATGAGTTTATGAGTTTTGATGTACCAAAGTTAGTTCAGAGTCCCGGATGTGATCATGGACATGACGAGGAGTCTCGAAATGGTCAAGACATAAAGATTGATATATTGGATGGCTAAATTCGGACACCGGAAGTGTTCCGGGGAAGTTTCGGATAAAACCGGAGCACCGGGGGGTTACCGGAACCCCCCGGGGGGTTAATGGGCCTCATGGGCCTAAAGTGGAGAAGAGGAGGGGCTGCCAGGGCAGGCCGCGCGCCCCCTCTCCCCTAGTCCGAATTGGACAAGGAGGAAGGGGCGGCGCCCCCCCTTTTCCTTCTCTCCTTCCCCCTCTCCTACTTGGACAAGGAAAGGGAGGGGAGTCCTACTCCCGGTAGGAGTAGGACTCCTCCTGCGCGCCTCCTACTAGGGCCGGCCGCACCCCCCCTTGGATCCTTTATATACGGAGGCAAGGGGCACCCCTAGATACACAAGTTGATCCACGTGATCATATTCTTAGCCGTGTGCGGTGCCCCCTTCCACCATAGTCCTCGATAATATTGTAGCGGTGCTTAGGCGAAGCCCTGCGACGGTAGTGCATCAAGATCGTCACCACGCCGTCGTGCTGACAGAACTCTTCCCCGGCACTTTGCTGGATCGGAGTCCGGGGATCGCCATCGAGCTGAACGTGTGCTAGAACTCGGAGGTGTCGTAGTTTCGGTGCTTGATCGGTCGGGTCGTGAAGACGTACGACTACATCAACCAAGTTAACGCTTCCGTTGTCGATCTACAAGGGTACGTAGATCACACTCTCCCCCTCTCGTTGCTATGCATCACCATGATCTTGCGTGTGCGTAGGAATTTTTTTGAAATTACTACGTTCCCCAACAGTTGAGGGATAGTTATGTGATCCAATTATGTTTTTATTGTTGAGAGAACTTGCACTAGTGAAAGTATGAACCCTAGGCCTTGTTTCAACGCATTGCAATACCGTTTGTGCTCACTTTTATCATTTGCTACCTTGCTGTTTTTATATTTTTCATATTACAAAAACCATTATCTACCATCCATATACCACTTGTATCACCATCTCTTCGCCGAACTAGTGCACCTATACAATTTACCATTGTATTGGGTGTGTTGGGGACACAAGAGACTCTTTGTTATTTGGTTGCAGGGTTGCTTGCGAGAAACCATCTTCATCCTACGCCTCCCATGGATTGATAAACCTTTGGTCATCCACTTGAGGGAAATTTGCTACTGTCCTACAAACCTCTGCACTTGGAGGCCCAACAACGTCTACAAGAAGAAGGTTGTGCAGTAGACATCAGCGGTGATCATCATACTGCTTACCACCAATGTCTTATTTTGATTCGGCGGTATTGTTGGATGAAGCGGCCCGGACCAACCTTACATGACCACATTCATGAGACCGGTTCCACCAACAGACATGCAACTAGTTTTGCATAAAGGTGGTTGTCGGGTGTCTGTTTCTCCAACTTTAGTTGAATCGAATTTGACTATGGCTGGTCCTTGATGAAGGTTAAAACAGCAAACTTGATAAATCACCGTTGTGGTTTTGATGCGTAGGTAAGAACGGTTCTTACTAGAAGCTCGTAGCAGCCACGTAAAACTTGCAACAACAAAGTAGAGGACGTATAACTTGTTTTTGCAGGGCATGTTGTGATGTGATATGGTCAAGACATGATGTGATATATGTTATTGTATGAGATGATCATGTTTTGCAAAAGTTATCGGCAACTGAAAGGAGCCTTATGGTTGTCGTTTTATTGTATGAAATGCAAACGCCATGTTATTGCTTTACTTTATCACTATGCGTTAGCGATAGTTGTAGAAGCAATAGTTGGCGAGACGACCACGACGCTACGATGGAGATCAAGGTGTCAAGCTGGTGATGATGGAGATCATGACGGTGCTCTGGAGATGGAGATCAAAGGCACAAGATGATGATGGCCATATCATGTCACATATTTTGATTGCATGTGATGTTTATCTTTTATGCATCTTATTTTGCTTAGTACGGCGGCAACATTATAAGATGATCCCTTACTAAAATTTCAAGGTATAAGTGTTCTCCCTAAGTATGCAACGTTGCGACAGTTCGTCGTGCTGAGACACCACGTGATGATCAGGTGTGATAAGCTCTACGTTCGCATACAACGGATGCAAGATAGTTTTGCACATGCGGAATAGTCGGGTTAAACTTGACGAGCCTAGCATGTATAGACATGGCCTTGGAACACTGGAGACCGAAAGTCGAACATGAATCATATAGTAGATATGATCAACATAGAGATGTTCACCATTGAAAACTACTTCATCCCACATGATGATCGGACATGGTTTAGTTGATATGGATCACGTGATCATTTAGATGACTCAAGGGATGTATATCTAAGTGGGAGTTCTTAAGTAATATGATTAATTGAACTTAATTTATCATGAACTTAGTCCTGATAGTATTTGCATATCTATGTTGTAGATCAATAACTCACATTGTAGCTCCCCTATGTTTTTGATATGTTCCTAGAGAAAACTAAGTTGAAAGATGATAGTAGCAATGATGCGGATTGGGTCCGTGATCTGAGGATTATCCTCGTTTCTGCACAGAAGAATTATGTCCTTGATGCACCGCTAGGTGACAGACCTATTGCAGGAGCAGATGCAGACGTTGTGAACGTTTGACAAGCTCGGTATGATGACTATTTGATAGTTTAGTGAACCATGCTTTACGGCTTAGAACCGGGACTTCAAAAACGTTTTGAATGCCACGGAGCATGTAAGATGTTCCAAGATATGAAATTGGTATTTCAGACTCATGCCCGTGTCGAGAGGTATTAGACCTTTGACAAGTACTTTGCCTACAAGATGGAGGAGAATAGCTCAGCTAGTGAGCATGTTCTCAGAATGTCTGGGTATTACAATCGCTTGAATCAAGTGGGAGTTAATCTTCCAGATAAGATAGTGATTGACAGAGTTCTCTAGACACTATCACCAAGTTACTAGAACTTCGTGATGAACTATAATATGCAAGGGATGACAAAAATGATTCCCAAGCTCTTCGCGTTGCTGAAGTCAACGAAGGTAGAAATCAAGAAATAACATCAAGTGTTGATGGTTAACAAGACCACTAGTTTCAAGAAAAAGGGCAAGGAAAAGAAAGGGTACTTCAATAAGAATGGCAAGCAAGTTGCCACTCCTATATGAAGAAACCCAAAGCTAGACCCAAGCCTGAAACTGAGTGCTTCTACTATAAAGGAAATGGTCACTAGAAGTGGAATTGCCCTAGATATTTGGCGGATAAAAAGGATGGTAAAGTGAACAAAGGTATATTTGATATACATGTTATTGATGTGTACTTTACTAGTGTTTATAGCAACCCCTCGGTATTTGATACTGGTTTGGTTGCTAAGAGTAGTAACTCGAAACGGGAGTTGCAAGATAAACAAAGACTAGTTAAGGACGAGGTGACGATGTGTGTTGGAAGTAATTCCAAGTTGATATGATCACCATCGCACACTCCCTCTACCTTCGGGATTGGTGTTGAACCTAAATAAATGTTATTTGGTGTTTGTGTTGAGCATGAATATGATTAGATCATGTTTATTGGAATACAGTTATTCATTTAAGTCAGAGAATAATTGTTGTTCTATTTACATGAATAAAACCTTCTATGGTCATACACCCAATGTTAATGGTTTATTGAATCTCGATCGTAGTGATACACATATTCATAATATTGATGCCAAAGGACGCAAAGTTGATAATGATAGTGCAACATATTTGTGGCACTGCCGTTTAGGTCATATTGGTGTAAAGCGCATGAAGTAACTCCATGCAGATGGACTTTTGGAATCACTTGATTATGAAGCATTTGATACTTTGTGAACCATGCCTCATGGGCAAGATGAATAAAACTCCGTTCTCCGGAATGATGGAGCAAGCCACTGACTTATTGAAAATAATACATACCGATGTATGTGGTCTGATGAGTGTTGAGGCTCGCGGTGGGTATCATTATTTTCTGACCTTCACAGATGATTTGAGTAGATATGGTTATATCTACTTAATGAAACTCAAGTCTGAAACATTTGAAAAGTTCAAAGAATTTCAGAGTGAAGTGGAGAATCATCATAACAAGAAAATAAAGTTTCTACGATCCGATCGAGGAGGCGAATACTTGAGTTACGAGTTTGGCCTTTATTTAAAACAATGTGGAATAGTTTCACAACTCACGCCACCTGGAACACCACAACGTAATGGTTTGTCCGAATGTCGTAACCATACATTATTAGATATGGTGCGATCTATGATGTCTCTTACCAATTTACCACTATCATTTTAGGGTTATGCATTAGAGACGGCTGCATTCACGTTAAATAGGGCACCGTCTAAATCCGTTCAGACGACACCGCATGAACTATGGTTTCGCAAGAAACCAAAGCTGTCGTTTCTTAAAGTTTGGGGTTGCAATGCTTATGTGAAAAAGTTTCAAACTAATAAGCTCAAACCCAAATCGGAGAAGTGCGTCTTCATAGGATACCCAAAAGAAACTATTGGGTACACCTTCTATCACAAATCCGAAGGCAAGATTTTTGTTGCTAAGAATGGATCCTTTCTAGAGAAGGAGTTTATCTCGAAAGAAGTGAGTGGGAGGAAAGTAGAAATTGATGAGGTAATTGTACCTTCTCTCGAATTGGAAAGTAGCTCATCACAGAAATCAGTTCCAGTGATATCTACACCAACTAGAGAGGAAGCTAACGGTAATGATCATGAAACTTCAGATCAAATTACTACCGAACCTCATAGGTTAACCAGAGCACGTTCCGCACCTGAGTGGTACGATAATTCTGTTCTGGAAGTCATGTTACTGGACCATGACGAACCTACGAACTATGAGGAAGCGATGATGAGCCTAGATTCCGCAAAATGACTTGAGGACATGAAATCTGAGATAAGATCCATGTATGAGAACAAAGTATGGACTTTGGTTGAATTGCCTGATGATCTGCGAGCCATAGAGAATAAATGGATCTTCAAGAAGAAGACTAACGCTGATAAGAAGAAGACTGACGTTGATGGTAATGTTACTATCTACAAAGCTCGACTTGTTGCAAAAGGTTTTCGAGAAGTTCAAGGTGTTGATAAACGATGAGATTTTCTCACTCGTAGCGATGCTTAAGTCTGTCCGGATCATGTTAGCAATTGCCGCATTTTATGAAATCTGGCAAATGGATGTCAAAACTGCATTCCTTAAATGGATTTCTTAAAGAGAGTTGTATATGATGCAACCAGAAGGTTTTGTCGATCCTAAAGGTGCTAACAAAGTGTGCAAGCTCCAGCGATCCATCTATGGACTGGTGCAAGCATCTCGGAGTTGGAATATATGCTTTAATGAGGTGATCAAAGCATATGGTTTTATACAGACTCACGATGAAGCATGTATTTACAAGAAAGTGAGTGGGAGCTCTGTAGCATATCTGATATTATATGTGGATGACATATTGTTGATTGAAAATGATATAGAATTTCTGGATAGCATAAAAGGATACTTGAATAAGAGTTTTCCAAAGAAAGACCTCGGTGAAGCTGCTTACATATTGGGCATCAAGATCTATAGAGATAGATCAAGACGTTTGATAATATTTTGAAGGAGTTCAAAATGGGTCAGTCAAAGAAGGAGTTCTTGCCTGAGTTGTAAGTTATGAAGTTGATTAAGACTCAAAACCCGACCATGGCAGGAGATAGAGATAGAATGAAAGTCATTCCCTATGCCTCAACCATAGGTTCTGTAAAGTATGTCATGTTGTATACCAAACCTATTGTATACCTTTCCATGAGTTTGGCAAGGGGGTACAATAGTGATCCAAGAGTAGATCACTGGACAGCGGTCAAAATTATCCTTAGGACTAAGGAAATATTTCTCAGGTTATGGAGGTGACAAAGAGTTCGTCATAAAGGATTACGTCGATGCAAGCTTTGACACTGATCTGGATGACTCTGGATCTCAATCTGGATACATATTGAAAGTGGGAGCAATTAACTAAAGTAGCTCCATGCTGAGCATTGGACATAGAAATTTGCAAAATACATACGAATCTTAATGTGGCAGACCCGTTGACTAAACCTCTCTGTAACACCCCAGATGTAACTTGCCATATTTGTAACTCCGACTCTTGCCATTTTTGGCTTTAAGTTATGAGATTCCCTTCGTGGTTGGGTTTTGTCTTTCGTTTTACTTTTTGTTCATGTCATGCATTTCATATCATGTCATCATGTGCATCGCATTTGCATTTGGGTCCGTCTCATGCATCTGAGCATTTTCCCCGTTGTCCGTTTCGCAATCCAACACTCCCACATGCATCGATGCACCCCTCTTGTCTCTTTTCGTGAGCGGGAGAAAAATGTTCTCGGAATGGGCCGAGATTTGTCAAGTGGCCTTGGTACACCACCGGTAGACCGCCTGTCAATTTTTGTTCCATTTGGAGTCCGTTTGATACTCCAACAGTTAACCGGGTGACTGCAAAAGCCTCTTGTGTGTTGCAGCCCAACACCCCTCCAAAATAGCCCAATAACCCATCTAAACCATCTCCATGTCCTCCGTCATCGGATCACGATCGTGTGGGTGAAACTACACCCCATTTGGACACTCCCACCTCTCTCTACCTATATAAATGTCCTCTTCCTCGAATTTTTCGTCCAAACCCTAGATCCACCCTCCACCGCTCCGCCGGACCTGTCCGCTCCGGCCGGACGCGTCCGCCGCCGACGCCCTCCTCCAATCGCTGCGCACCACGTCGCCCGCGCCTGCGCCCCACTTCGCCGCCTCCAACGCGGGCCCGCGAAGCCCGACGCCGGCCCTCCGCCGCCCGGGTCAGC
>NC_041390.1:451305679-451319036 GCF_002162155.2 Triticum dicoccoides | reverse complement strand
CCCTTCGTCGCCGCCCGCCGCCCCACAAGTCCCGCGCCGCCGCCGCCCCTCGTCGCCGGCCACCACCCGTCTATGACCGCTCCGGCGAGCTCTGACTCCCGACTTCGACACCGCCCCTCCGTCGAGATCCGGCGACCCCGCGCCCGGATCCGGTGTTTCCCCCAACTCCGGCGTCGTCTCCCTCTCCACCAGTGACCTTCCGGTGAACTTCGAACCGCGTGCCCTGAAACCCTAGATCCATTTTCGGGAGGTGATTTTCGTCTAAGTCCTCATCTTTGTAATATTTTTATGCCATGTTCATTGCATGACATCTCGGTGTTCAGTGCTCCAAATCATGCATATGATATATCAAATTTTTTGTCTCGTTGAGCTCTTCATGCTAGTAGCATTTCCATGCATGGTACTGTCCATTATGATGCATTTTTCATTGATGCAAGAGTGCTATAAAATGTTAACTGCTGGTACTTATCAGATCATGGTGATTTGTCATTTTTTGTTACATTTGATCTGAGCATCCTTTGAGCATGAGGTCTACATGTGTTTAACTAATACATGCCATATTTACAGAGGTGCTTGTCTTGTATTTTTGTGATCTTTGTGGTGACTAGAACAAGCAAGCAAACTAGGCTCCGTGATGTCGTTGTTTTCAGGGACTTAGGATTTTGCTTAGTCCTTTTCCTGCTGTTATTTTGATGCCATGTAAACTTGATGCTACAGTGAGATCCATGCTTATTTTGAGATTCTTCAGTAAGTATGTTTTGAACATGTGGTTATGATATATCCATCCATGCCCCTGTTTGAAATTATGGAGTGCTCTAGCATGTCTTATTCTTGCTCTACTTTTGCTATAAAATGTTCCTGGCAGAATGTTAACACGTTAATCAATATTGCCATGGTTGTTGCTAGTGATCCATGCATTCTATGAACTTTTTCTTGACATGGTTAGCTTCATGAACATTTCGTCGGGCTATTGGTATGCTTATATTGTCATGCAATGCTTTGTGGTGAATGTCACGAGCTCACAAAGTTGCTATCGTAAATCTGTTTATGTCATGCTCGTTTTTCTGCTAAGTCTGAAATTGTTAATAAAACTTGCTATGTTTACATGGGCGCCATCATATCTTCTGTGCCCTTTTGGCTCATGATCAGTAAGGTACTTTTGTTCTATGCATTTAGTAGAATCATGACATGCCTTTATTTGCCATGATATGTTACTGTAGCATGTTGTTTGCTTGCTCTAAACATTGCTTCCTGATGTTGTTTTTGACATGTTAGTATTTTCACTAAGTCTGTGAAGCTGATATCTTTTGCACTTTTGCCATGCTTGTTTGGACCTGTTCTAGTGTGATTTAGCCATAGCTCAGTGTTCATGTTTTTTCAAAAATCTCTTGTACATCACTGCCATATGCTTTGTTGCTATGTTGGAGTGCAGTAGCTTAGTTTCTTGTTGCATTCTAGGTGGCATTGTGTTGTTAATCGCAAAATTGTGTCATTCTTGTTTTGCTTGCCATTTGCAAAGCATGGATCCGTTTCCAGTAATCTTTATATCGTTATCAGCCGAAATCACCTCATCTTTCCAACGGCATACTTGGTTTGCCAAGTTGATTCCTGGTTCATTCTTTCCCTTCTGGAGCACGCATATACATTGCATATCATAACATGTATTGCATCATGTTGCTTGTGCATTGCATCGTGATTGATTATTGTTCCTTTGCTTGTGTTCTTGCCTTGGGTAGAGCCGGGAGACGAGTACGTGACCGAGGAACCTGTTGAGTACACTAACGAGGATCAAGCTTTCGACAACTTTGAGAACTTTGCAGGCAAGATGACCATACCCTCGAAATCACTTCTATCTTTGCTTGCTAGTTGTTCACTCTATCGCTATGTCGCGCTACCTACCACTTGTTATATCATGCCTCTCATATTGCCATGTCAAGCCTCTAACCCACCTTCCTAGCAAACCGTTGTTTGGCTATGTTACTGCTTTTGGTCAGCCCCTCTTATAGCATTGCTAATTGCAGGTGAAGTTGAAGTTTGTTCCATGTTGGAACATGGTTATTGTTGGGATATCATTATTATATCTTATTTCCTTTAATGCATCTATATACTTGGTAAAGGGTGGAAGGCTAGGCCTTATGCCTGGTGTTTTGTTCCACTCTTGCCGCCCTAGTTTCCGTCATACCGGTGTTATGTTCCTTGATTTTGAGCTCCTTACGCGGTTGGGTGTTATGGGAACCCCTTGACGGTTCGCTTTGAATAAAACTCCTCCAGCAAGGCCCAACCTTGGTTTTAACATTTTCCACCTAAGCCTTTTTCCCTTGGGTTTCGTGGACTCAAGGGTCATCTTTATTTTAAACCCCCAGGCCAGTGTGTAACGCCAACGATGCGGCTATATCTCCCACGTGTCGAAGCACGACTTAGAGGCATAACCGCATTGTAAGCAATGTCGCAAGTGAGGTAATCTTCACACAACCCATGTAATACATAAGGGAAAGAGTTACATAGTTGGCTTACAATCGCCACTTCACACAAGACATGAATATAACATTACATCATCCAGATACACACAAGGTCCGACAACGGAACCAAAATAAAAGAAGACTACCCCAAATGCTACACAGATCCCTGGTCGTCCCAACTGGGCTCCACTACTAATCAACTGGAAACGGAACAACATAACGAACACGATCTTCATCGAGCTCCTCCTGAGCTCAGTTGCGTCATCTGCAAGGTATCGTCGGCACCTGCAAACTGGTTTTGGAAGTATCTGTGAGTCGCGGGGACTCAGCAAATCTCACACCCTCTCGATCAAGACTATTTAAGCGTATGGGTAAGATAAAGGTATGAGGTGGAGCTGCAGCAAGCGACTAGCATATATGGTGGCTAACATACGCAAATGAGAGTGAGAAGAGAAGGCAAAGGCACGGTCGAGAAACTATGATCAAGAAGTGATCCTAGAAACAACTTACGTCAAGCATTACTCCAACACCGTGTTCACTTCCCGGACTCCGCCGGAAAGAGACCATCACGGTTACACACGCGGTTGATGTATTTTAATTAAGATCAACTTCAGGTTTACTACAACCGGACATTAACGAATTCCCATCTGCCCATAACCGTGGGCACGTCTTTCGAAAGTTCAATCCCTGCAGGGGTGTCCCAACTTAGCCCATCACAAGCTCTCATGGTCAACGAAGGATATTCCTTCTCCCAAGACAATCCGATCAAACTCGGCATCCCGGTTACAAGACATCCTCGACAATGGTAAAACAAGTCCAGCAAAGCCGCCCGAATGTGCCGACAAATCCCGATAGGAGCTGCACATATCTCGTTCTCAGGGCACACTCAGATGAGACTAGCTACAAGTAAAACCAAACATCAAGTTTCCCCAAGGTGGCCCCGCGGGCAGCTCAGTTCGGACCAACACTCAGAGGAGCACTGGCCCGGGGGGGGGTTAAAATAAGATGACCCTCGGGAGCGCGACTCCCAAGGGAAAAGTAGGTGGTGGTGAGACAAATGGTAAAACCAAGGTTGGGCCTTGCTGGAGGAGTTTTATTGTGATATCCCAACAAATATCCATGTTCCAACAAGGAACAAACTCCAATCTTCACCTGCAACTAACAACGCTATAAGAGGGGTTGAGCAAAGCGGTAACATAGCCAAACAACGGTTTGCTAGGACAAGGTGGGTTAAAGGCTTGGCTTAGCAATATGGGAGGCATGACAAGCAAGTGGTAGGTATCGCAGCATAGGCATATCAAAAGAGCGAGCATCTAGCAAGCAAAGATAGAAGTGATTTCGAGGGTATGGTCATCTTGCCTGAAATCCCGCAAGGAAGAAGAACGAGTCCATGAAGAAGACAAACGGACGTAGTCGAACGGGTCCTCACAAACGCAACGTTATCGGAACCAACCCTAAGAAGCAACACCGGAAAGAAGCACACAACATAGTAAACAACCAACACATGAACGTGGCATGATATGCGGGATGCGGTATGCGGTGCATATGCATGATTTGGAAAGGAATGATTTAACCTAGCCTCAACTTGGAAATCCAAGAGTGCCACTGGAAAGAGGAGTTGATTTCAGTCGAAATCGATATAAAGATCACCGGAATCGGATACACGGTTTGGAAATGGCAAGCAAAACAAATATGGCACCGGTCTGCGATAATCAGCAAGTGACCATCTAAATGCATCAAGATAAATATGCTACAGCACTCAAACATAGCAACAAAATACATTGCAGAGATCCACTCATGATGCTTGACAAAATAAGAACACTGAGCTACGGCTATTCACTCATTAACAGGTTCAAACAAGCATGGAAAAAGTGCAAAAGATAACAGGTTTCAGACTTAGTGAAATTAACAGCATGTCAGGAATTTATCATCAGGAAGTAATGTTTAGAGCACGAAAACTATATGCTACAGGAACATATAATGGCAAAGCAAGGCATGGCATGAAGCTACTCAAAGCATATAACAAAAGTCCCTTAGTGACCATGAGTGAAAAGGGATCAGAAAATACAATTGCAAGCATGTGAACATAGCAAAAACATAAACAGATTCAGACTTAGTGAAAAACTGGAGCATGGCAAAACAGATAACGAGTAGGCATGTTTACGAGCTTGATGCACTCACTACGAGGCATTGCATGACAAATTAAGCATACACCCAGCAAATAGACATGGCATAGAAGCTAGACATGGCAAGAACAACAACATAGCATGCACGGATCAACAACAACAAGCTTGGCAAAATTGCAAAACATGTTAACAATCTGCCAAGAACATTTTATAGCAAAAGTAGAGCTCGATTGACTCAAGCTAGGGTGCTCCATAATTGCAAACAAAGACATGGATGGATAGAGCACAATAATATCTACAAAACATCATTATTGATCATGCTCAAAAGAGGCACGGGTCACTAGGAAACAACATGAACTTATGGCATAAAAATAATGACAGGGCAAGGACTTAGTGAAATTCTAAGTCCCTGAAATCAGCATCATTGAGTAAGCTACTTTGCATGCTTGTGCTAGTCACCACAAAAAACACAAAAATACATGGCATACACCCCTGTAAAGATGGCATGGCATACATCAAAATACATGTAGAGCTCAGGATCAGAGCATGCACACATTAATCATGGCAAAAATGACAAAAGTGCATTTGCTGAAACAGATCTGAAACTATCATCACATA
Source organism: Triticum dicoccoides (assembly GCF_002162155.2). Classification (NCBI taxonomy): domain Eukaryota; kingdom Viridiplantae; phylum Streptophyta; class Magnoliopsida; order Poales; family Poaceae; genus Triticum; species Triticum dicoccoides. The sequence goes on along the minus strand of NC_041390.1, from coordinate 451,313,833 downwards.
GCCCTCCTCCAACATCATTTCAGGCATCAAGATGAGCTCAAATGAAAATGATGCAATGAGATGAAATGATGTACTCGTCGAGACGAATCGGAGCAACGGTGAGGAAGTTATGATGCGATGAAGATTGCATAAATTAGGGTTAGAGAGGCAAAAGTCAACCTAGTCGGTTTCAGATCCAGATCGGGATCTCGCACTGTAGCTGCACGGACTTCAAGGATGGCCGCGCCGGAGGTACTGTAGCCGCCGAAGAAGAAGAGGCGGCCGACGGGGGCGTGTTCGTCGAGGAGCTCGCCGGAGAGGAAGGCTCACCGGCCGGAGGAGCTCGCCGGCTCGGAGCGGCGCGGCGAGGCGCGGAAGCCGGAGCGGGGCGCCGCGGTGGTTGGCACCGGCGAGCAGGCGGCTCGTCGGAGCGGTGGCGGGCGGCGCCGGCGCGCGGAAGGGCGGCATGGTCATCGAGCCAGGCGACGGGGCGCGTGTTGATCCGGGCGGTGGATGGATGGGCCGGAGGGGGCCGCGTTCGGGTCTGGCGGGCCCGCGCGGGGAGGCGGCAAAGTGGGGCGCTGACCCGGGCGACGTGGCGGCGCTCGATTGGCAGAGAGCGGCGGCGCGGTGATGTGGCGTCCGGTGATTGGCTGGAGCGACATGTACGGCGGGGCGGACATTGTCCGGCGCGGTGAGGACGCGTCCGGCGGCGCGAGGGGAGGGATTTTTAGGGTTCATGTGCGCGAGATTTCGAAGGAGAGCACATATTTATAGGTAGAGGGAGCTAGGAGAATCCAAATGAGGTGCGGTTTGCGGCCACGCGATCGTAATCGAACGATCTAGATGATGGAGAGGGTTTAGGTGGGTTTTGGGCCACTTTGGAGAGGTGTTGGGCTGCAACACACACGAGGCCTTTTCGGTCCCTCGGTTAACCGTTAGAGTATCAACGAAGTCCAAATGGCACAAAACTTGACAGGTGGTCTACCGGTAGTAAACCAAGGCCGCATGACAAGTCTCGGTCCAATCCAAAAATGTTTAACACACACACACACACGAAAAGAGGTGGAAAGGGACACCGGAAGACATAGGAGCGCCGGATTGCAAAACGGACAACGGGGAAAATGCCCGGATGCATGAGACGAACATGTATGCAAATGAAATGCACATGATGACATGATATGAAATGCATGACACGCAAGCAAAGACAAGGCAACAACAGCGAATAACTGGAGGACACCTGGCACATCGGTCTCAGGGCGTCACAACACTCCACCACTACGAGAGGATCTCGTCCCGAGATCTAGAATGTCACCGGAGGGACAACGGAAGAGAAAGAGAAGAGGTAAAACCAAGTTGATACTTTGACAAATGAGTGAAACCAAAGAACCTTGAAAAGGTTAAGCCATTTCGGGAAAAGAATACAACGGAGATGAATGAAGTTGAACACACTCCGTTAGAAAAGAGGAACAAGGAAGAACAACTTCGGGCAGCACTCCGATTGAAAAGAAAAGGAATTGAATAAGAACTTGATAAGATGAGAAGATACTTGAAGAAATCACAACACACTGCCTTCGAAACAAAAGAATAGAAGATAGATAATTGAAATAGGAGAATGGAGAAGAAAATGCCAACTTCTGCCACAAAAGAGTTTGAAAAGGCATCTTTAGGAGAAGGGTCGAACGGAGTTGTCGAAAAACCAGCAACGAAAATAATAATCTTGATATGGTCTTATGGAATACATCTCAAATTATGAGGTGACAACCTGCCACTCACGGGAAGAAGACTTGGATTGATATGAACAAGGAGACGAGAAACTTATTTCACCGGGAGGATAAAAGACGAACTTGGGTCCTTTATGAGCACCATAAATAGCAAAAATCCTTAGGGAAGGCTTTAGGTGAAATATAACCTAGGATAACTCCAACGAAGAGGTTGATGGATTTAAAATATCTCATTCTTAACAACATGTGAATCATGAAACATGGACTCAAATTATTAAGAATGACATAATACCACCTCCAATAATATGGTAGAAAGAATTGCACTCCGGATTGCACGAAAAAGAATACTTGAGCTCCTTGGAAAAGAATGTTGATGAACACTTCGAGAAGGAAATTAAATCCTAGATGAACCATCATGTAGAACCTTGATGAACTCCGGTAACAAAAAGAATAACAAAAAGAAGGAGAAGTTGAAAACATAAAGTGAAACCTTGTAATGATTTAGATGGATCTCCGTGGTGATATAATTGCGAGAGGTTGGAACTCCGAGAAAGAAAAGATGAGCAAAAGAAAATCAAGAATTTGATGAACCTCCGGAATAAGGAATTAAATCACTTGGATGAAACAAGAATAAGAATTACATTATGCTTATCCTTCATCAATTTAAATTGATGACGAGCAAACGGATTTGGCATACTACTTATTCTCGTTGAAAAGGATTAAGAGAGATATCGATAACTTGATAAGGTCTTCAATGAACCACCGGTAGAATCGAAACAACGAATGAATTGATATGATAAAGAAGGAAGAGAAATCTTGAACGAACCACCGTAAGGATTGAAAATGAACGAAGTAAAGGGATGAATCACTGGTAAGAATTAGCAAATGAACGAAGATACATGAGAGAGTTTAGATACAAAAGAACGAAGAGATCATGAACTGATTAGAGGATATTTGATCGACGCATCGGTAAGATTTGAGGATGATAACTGAAAGCTGAGAATGAATAAACCTGAAATGATGGACTCTGGATAATCAAGCTGAGAAGACTCTTGAATTGCTTTGGATGGGTGAAAAGAATTCTCACAATCCAAAAACAACTATGAGAGGATGGCAACAAGCTAGAATGACAAATCTTGAAGAGAAAAGAGCAAGATTGAGAGAAAAAATCTTCTTCGGTCTTCAAATGTTGAGAATACCGATGAGAAACACCACCATGAATTGTTGAGATACTCCGGGATGAAAATTAGAAAGGTTGAACCAATGATGAAAAGAATTTGAAAGATCTTGGAGAAAGACATTTGACTGATGAAAAATTCATTCTTACGTCAACTTTGAAATGAATTTGAAAGGCTCCGGGAAAATTAGAAGAGTCAGGTAAGATCGTGGGAAAAGACCTATGGGTTAGGGCCCACTCAAGAGAAAACACCGTTGAATGATTACTTGAAAAGGAGATAGCACCAGTTGAATTAAACGGCTTGAATGAGATAACAACCTCGAGATATCTTGAACGGATTAGGAATGAAAACACGAATCTTCTGAGATATCTTCAGCACTCCGGAACAAAAGAATAGAGAGAAGTGGAATGATTAAGAGGTGCACCGGCACGAGAAAACATTTGAAACAAGGAAAGGATATGATCGACAAAGCTTGACTTGAAACCACCGGAGAAGAAAAGAATGAAGAATGACGAACTTGAGGCTTCCTTAGAATCTTCCTGAGAATCACCGGATAAGAACATTGACGGAACTGAATGGAGAGACTTCCCATCAATAAAAGGATACTTGATTAAGAAATCCAAGTCCTCGAAGAAAAAGGGTGGGAGGGTGGGAAAACAAAGACAATTTGGGACGGATGAAATGAACACCGATGAGAAGAACTGATAATTGATCTCGCGAAGGAATGATCGGATCCACCTGCAGAGAAAACGCCGGTTGAAAAGGAATTACATGACAATCTCGATTATGAAGAAGGATTGGTGTTCACATAGGAACATGAGAATACCGCTTAGACAAGGGATGAAATCCACATTCGACTTCGAAGCAACTCGAATACCACAACTCAAAAACAAAACAAAGGATTGGCTTGCAGAATAAGCCGGAACAAACATATGATAGATATTTCGTCCGAAGTTTTCGTGGTGGGGCCTACACGGGCTCGATCGTACAGCACCATCATGTACAAGGCAGTGCACATGACATACGAAGCGTCCCTGAGTCAGCAAAGCCAAGGACTCTTTAAGACACAACGAGACCACTGTAAAACTGACCGTGGATAGGCAGACCACTAGACGTCGAACCCCAATTTCGTATCATACATCTGTCGGAAAGATATCCTAAGAGCTACTTGAATTCCCACTTATAAACTCCTGAAACTTTCCGGTTATGCAATCAGGTGTTGGGGATACAGGGGAAGCATAATATCTCACCCAAACTAACAATACGTACATCCAGCTGTATCCATGCTTCAACACATAACCAAGAAACCTTCGGAAATCATTTACCTCAACCTTCGAAAACCATCCGTTATACGAGTTATGGCAATACTCCCGAACTCCCGCCCCAGTACTGGGTGGCGTCGAGGTTATCTCACCAACAACTGCATAAAAGAGATTTTCGATGTCGGCGAAACTCAGGTATTCCAGAATCTCAACGATAAAATTGTGACGACAACACCTCGGAGCTCAACTCCCCGGGACACTGCCACAACCCCTAAATGTCAGGAGGCACCAAGAACAATGTTCTCGTCACAAAACCATCGGAATGATTCCAAGATACCCGCGTGATCCTAAAAATAATTTAGTGAAAATTGAGAAAAGAAGAGTCAAAACTCTACGTCAGGAGGCCTCACCAGAGTGACGAAGGGACTGAGCAGTAAAAAGAATCCTACTCTCCGATATATATAATCCTAAAAGACTCAAAACATTTTTCTAGACTCAACAACGCCAGCGATTCGATCAAGCAGGGGGATCCTAAGGTCGGGGAAGGCTTTGATTACCAACTTGTAACGCCCACAATGCGGCTATATCTCCCACGTGTCGAAGCACGACTTAGAGGCATAACCGCATTGTAAGCAATGTCGCAAGTGAGGTAATCTTCACACAACCCATGTAATACATAAGGGAAAGAGTTACATAGTTGGCTTACAATCGCCACTTCACACGAGACATGAATATAACATTACATCATCCAGATACACACAAGGTCCGACTACGGAACCAAAATAAAAGAAGACTACCCCAAATGCTACACAGATCCCTAATCGTCCCAACTGGGCACCACTACTGATCAACTGGAAACGGAACAACATAACAAACACGATCTTCATCGAGCTCCTCCTGAGCTCAGTTGCGTCATCTGCAGGGTATCGTCGGCACCTGCAAACTGGTTTTGGAAGTATCTGTGAGTCGCGGGGACTCAGCAATCTCACACCCTCACGATCAAGACTATTTAAGCTTATGGGTAAGGTAAAGGTATGAGGTGGAGCTGCAGCAAGCGACTAGCATATATGGTGGCTAACATACACAAGTGAGAGCGATAAGAGAAGGCAAAGGCACGGTCGAGAAACTATGATCAAGAAGTGATCCTAGAAACAACCTACGTCAAGCATTACTCCAACACCGTGTTCACTTCCCGGACTCCGCCGGAAAGAGACCATCACGGTTAAACACGCGGTTGATGTATTTTAATTAAGATCAACTTCAGGTTTTCTACAACCAGACATTAACAAATTCCCATCTGCCCATAACCGTGGGCACGGCTTTCGAAAGTTCAATCCCTGCAGGGGTGTCCCAACTTAGCCCATCACAAGCTCTCACGGTCAATGAAGGATATTCCTTCTCCCAAGACAATCCGATCAGACTCGGCATCCCGGTTATAAGACATCCTCGACAATGGTAAAACAAGTCCAGCAAAGCCGCCCGAATGTGCCGACAAATCCTGATAGGAGCTGCACATATCTCGTTCTCAGGGCACACTCAGATGAGACTAGATACGAGTAAAACCAACCCTCAAGTTTCCCCGAGGTGGCCCCGCAGGCAGCTCAGTTCGGACCAACACTCAGAGGAGCACTGGCCCGGGGGGGTTAAAATAAGATGACCCTTGGGAGCGCGACTCCCAAGGGAAAAGTAGGTGGTGGTGAGGCAAATGATAAAACCAAGATTGGGCCTTGCTGGAGGAGTTTTATTCAAAGCGAACTGTCAAGGGGTTCCCATTATAACCCAACCGTGTAAGGAACGCAAAATCCGGGAACATAACACCGATATGACAGAAACTAGGGCGGCAAGAGTGGAACAAAACACCAGGCATAAGGCCGAGGCTTCCACCCTTTACCAAGTATATAGATGCATTAATTTAAATAAGAGATATTGTGATATCCCAACAAATATCCATGTTCCAACAAGGAACAAACTCCAATCTTCACCTGCAACTAACAACGCTATAAGAGGGCTAAGCAAAGCGGTAACATAGCCAAACAACAGTTTGCTAGGACAAGGTGGGTTAGAGGCTTGGCTTAGCAATATGGGAGGCATGACAAGCAAGTGGTAGGTATTGCGGCATAGGCATAGCAAAAGAGCGAGCATCTAGCAAGCAAAGATAGAAGTGATTTCGAGGGTATGGTCATCTTGCCTAAAATCCCGCAAGGAAGAAGAACGAGTCCATGAAGAAGATAAACGGACGTAGTTGAACGGGTCCTCACAAACGCGACGTTATCGGAACCAACCCGAAGAAGCAACACCGAAAAGAAGCACACAACATAGTAAACAACCAACACATGAACATGGCATGATATGCGGGATGCGGTATGCGGTGCATATGCATGATTTGGAAAGGAATGCTTGAACCTGGCATCAACTTGGAAATCCAAGAGTGCCACTGGAAAGAGGAGTTGATTTCGGTCGAAATCGATATAAAGATCACCGGAATCAGATGCACGTTTTGGAAATGGCAAGCAAAACAAATATGGCACCGGTCTGCGATAATCAGCAAGTGACCATCTAAATGCATCAAGATAAATATGCTACAGCACTCAAACATAGCAACAAAATACATTGCAGAGATCCACTCATGATGCCAAAATAAGAACACTGAGCTACGGCTAATTCACTCATTAACAGGTTCAAACAAGCATGGAAAAAGTGCAAAAGATAACAGGTTTCAGACTTAGTGAAATTAATAGCATGTCAGGAATTTATCATCAGGAAGCAATGTTTAGAGCATGAAAACTATATACTACAGGAACATATAATGGCAAAGCAAGGCATGGCATGAAGCTACTCAAAGCATATAACAAAAGTCCCTTAGTGACCATGAGCGAAAAGGGATCAGAAAATACAATTGCAAGCATGTGAACATAGCAAAAACATAAACAGATTCAGACTTAGTGAAAAACTGGAGCATGGCAAAACAGATAACAAGTAGGCATGTTTACGAGCTCGATGCACTCACTACGAGGCATTGCATGACAAATTAAGCATACACCCAGCAAATAGACATGGCATAGAAGCTAGACATTGCAAGAACAACAATATAGCATGCACGGATCAACAACAACAAGCTTGGCAAAATTGCAAAATATGTTAACAATTTGCTAGGAACATTTTATAGCAAAAGTAGAGCTCGATTGACTCAAGCTAGGGTGCTCCATAATTGCAAACAAAGACATGGATGGGTAGAGCACAACAATATCTACAAAACATCCTTACTGATCATGCTCAAAAGAGGCACGGGTCACTAGGAAACAACATGAACTTATGGCATAAAAATAATGACAGGGCAAGGACTTAGTGAAATTCTAAGCCCCTGAAATCAGAATCATTGAGTAAGCTACTTTGCATGCTTGTGCCAGTCACCACAAAGATCACAAAAATACATGGCATACACCCCTGTAAAGATGGCATGGCATACATCAAAACACATGTAGAGCTCAGGATCATAGCATGCACACATTAACCATGGCAAAAATGACAAAAGTGCATTTGCTGAAACAGATCTGAAACTATCATCACATAGCCCTCTTCCAACAGCATTTCGGGCATCAAGATAAGCTCAAATGAAAATGATGCAATGAGATGAAATGATGTACTCGTCGAGACGAACATTTTGATATGCTACACGCACGAATAGGAGCAACGGTGAGGAAGTTATGATGCGATGAAGATTGCATAAAAATTAGGGTTAGAGAGGCAAAAGTCAACCGAGTCGGTTTCAGATCCAGATCGGGATCTTGCACTGTAGCTGCACGGACTTCGAGGATGGCCGCGCTGGAGGTACTATAGCTGCCGGAGAAGAAGAGGCGGTCGACGGGGGCGCGTTCGTCGAGGAGCTCTCCGGAGAGGAAGGCTCGCCGGCCAGAGGAGCTCGCCGGCTCGGAGCAGCGCGGCGAGGCGCGGAAGCCGGAGCGGGGCACCGCGGTGGTTGGCACCGGCGAGCAGGCGGCTCGTCGGAGCGGT
>NC_041390.1:451288767-451305257 GCF_002162155.2 Triticum dicoccoides | reverse complement strand
GCGCGGAAGGGCGGCGCGGTCGTCGAGCCAGGCGGCGGGGCGCGTGTTGACTCGGGCGGGCCCGGGCCCGCACGTGGAGGCGGCGAAGTGGGGCGCTGACCCGGGCGACGTGGCGGCGTTCGATTGGCGGAGAGCGGCGGTGGGGTGACGTGGCATCCGGCGATTGGCTGGAGCGATGTGTCCGGCGGGGCGGACATTGTCCGGCGCAGTGAGGACGCGTCCGGCGGCGCGAGGGGAGGGATTTTTAGGGTTCATCTGCGCGAGATTTCGAAGGAGAGCACATATTTATAGGTAGAGGGAGCTAGGAGAGTCCAAATGAGGTGCGGTTTGCGGCCACGCGATCATGATCGAACGATCTAGATGGTGGAGAGGGTTTTGGTGGGTTTTGGGCCACTTTGGAGGGGTGTTGGGCTGCAACACACACGAGGCCTTTTCGGTCCCTCGGTTAACCGTTGGAGTATCAAACGAAGTCCAAATGGCACGAAACTTGACAGGCAGTCTACCGGTAGTAAACCAAGGCCGCATGACAAGTCTCGGTACAATCCGAAAATGTTTAACACACACACATGAAAAGAGGTAGAAAGGGACACCGGAAGACATAGGAGCGCCGGATTGCAAAACGGACAACAGGGAAAATTCTCGGATGCATGAGACGAACATGTATGAAAATGAAATGCACATGATGACATGATATGAAATGCATGACACGCAAGCAAAGACAAGGCAACAACAGCGAATAATTGGAGGACACCTGGCACATCGGTCTCGGGGCGTCACACAGTGCTCCTCTGAGTGTTGGTCCAAACTGGGCGATGTCCGGTGCTCCCTGGGCAACCAGGGTCTATGCCAACTCGACGTCTTGCCCATCCGGTGTGCCCTGAGAACGAGATACGTGCGACTCCTATCGGGATTTGTCGGCACATCGGGTGGCTTTGCTGGTCTTGTTTTACCATTGTGAAATGTCTTGTAACCGGGATTCCGAGACTGGTCGGGTCTTCCCAGGAGAAGGAATGTCCTTCGTTGATCGTGAGAGCTTGTGATGGGCTAAGTTGGGACACTCATGCAGGGTATAAACTTTCGAGAGCCGTGCCCGCGGTTATGTGGCAGATGGGAATTTGTTAATATCCGGTTGTAGAGAACTTGACACTTAACTTAATTAAAATGAATCAACCGCGTGTGTACTCGTGATGGTCTCTTTTCGGCAGAGTCCAGGAAGAGAACACGGTCTTGTGTTATGCCTGAACGTAAGTAGTTTCAGGATCACTTCTTGATCATTTCTAGCTTCTCGACTGTTGCGTTGCTTCTCTTCTCGCTCTTATTTGCATATGTTAGCCACCATATATGCTTAGTGCTTGCTACAGCTCTACCTCACTACCCTTTCCTACCCATAAGCTTAAATAGTCTTGATCTTGCGGGTGTGAGATTGTTGAGTCCTCGTGACTCACGGATACTTCCATACAGTTGCAGGTGCCGATGATGCCAGTGCAGGAGATGCTACCGAACTCAAGTGGGAGTTCAACGAGGATTTGGTTCGTTACTACGTTTCGTTTCCTGATGATCAGTAGTGGAGCCCAGTTGGGACGATCGGGGATCTAGCATTTGGGTTTGTCTTCCTTTATTTTGGTTTTGTAGTCGGACCTTTGATTGTACCTTGGATGATGTATGGATTATTCATGTATTGTGTGAAGTGGCGATTGTAAGCCAACTCTTTATCCCTTTCTTATTCGGTACATGGGATGTGTGAAGATTAGCCCTCTTGCGACAAGCCTACCATGCGTCTATGCCTCTAAGTCGTGCCCCGACACATGGGAGATATAGCCGCATTGTGGGTGTTACACTCTCTCACAAGCAAAACATGATCACACTTTAGTACTCTTTGGGTGTTAATCACATAGTGATGTGAACTAGATTATCGACTCTAGTAAAACCTTTGGGTGTTGGTCACATGGCGATGTGAACCATGGGTGTTAATCACATAAAGATGTGAACTATTGGTGTTAAATCACATGGCGATGTGAACTAGATTATTGACTCTTAGTGCAAGTGAGAGACTGAAGAAAATATGCCATAGATGTAATAATAAAGTTGTTATTTTATATTTCATTATATCATGATAATTGTTTATTATTCATGCTATAATTGTATTGACTGGAAACTTGATACATGTGTGGATACATAGACAAAACACCGTGTCCCTAGTATGCCTCTACTAGACTAGCTCGTTTGTCAAAGATGGTTAAGTTTCCTAACCATAGACATGTGTTGTCATTTGATGAACGGGATCACATCATTAGAAGAATGATATGATGGACAATACCCATACGTTAGCTTAGCATGTTGATCGTTAAGTTTTATTGCTATTGCTTTTTTCATGACTTATACATATTCCTTTGACTATGAGATTATGCAACTCCCGAATACCAGAGGAATACCTTGTGTGCTATCAAATGTCACAATGTAACTGGGTGATTATAAAGATGATCTACAGGTATCTCCGAAGGTGTTTTTTGGGTTGGCATAGATCGAGATTAGGATTGGTCACTCCAAGTATCGGAGAGGTATCTCTGGTCCCTCTCGGTAATGCACACCATAATAAGCCTTGCAAGCAATGTGACTAATGAGTTAGTTGCGGGATGATGCATTACAGAATGAGTAAAGAGACTTGCCGGTAACGAGATTGAACTAGGTATGACGATACCGACGATCGATTCTCGGGCAAGTAACATACCGATGACAAAGGGAATAATGTATGTTGTCATTGCAGTTTGACCGAGAAAGATCTTCATAGAATATGTAGGAACCAATATGAGCATCCAGGTTCCGCTGTTGGTTATTGACCAGAGAGGTGTCTCGGTCATGTCTACATAGTTCTCGAACCCGTAGGGTCCGCACGCTTAGCGTTCGATGACGATTTTGTATTATATGAGTTATGTGATTTGGTGACCGAATGTTGGTCGGAATTTCATATGATATCACGGACATTATGAGAAGTCTCGAAATGGTCGAGAGGTAAAGATTCATATATAGGACGATAGTATTCGGACACCGGAAGTGTTCTGGGAGTACCAGATACATATCGGGTCACTGGAAGGGGTTCCGGGCAACCCCGGCGAGCTATATGGGCCTAATGGGCCAAAAGGGGAAACACACCAGCCACTAAGGGGCTGGTACGCCCCCCCCCCCCCATATGGGCTGGCCAAATTGAAGAAGGAAAGGTAAAAGGGAATAGGATTCCCCCTTCCTACTCTGAATAGGAATAGGAAAGGGGAAGCCGAATTGGGAGGACTCCAAGTAGGATTCCTCCTACTTGGGGCGCCCCCTTGGCTGCATCTCCTCCCCTCCAACCTATATACATGTTGGGGGGCACTGCTAGAACACACAACAAACATTGTTAGGCGTGTGCAGCGCCCTCCTCCACAGTTTACCCCTTCGGTCATATTCACATAGTGCTTAGGTGAAGCCCTGCGCGGATCACTTCACCATCACCGTCTCCACGCCGTCGTGCTGACGGAACTCTCACTCGACACTTTGTTGGATCAAGATTTCGAGGGACGTCATCGAGCTGAACGTGTGCAGAACTCGGAGGAGCCGTACATTCGGTGCTTGATCGGTCGGAACGAGAAGAAGTTCGACTACATCAACCGTGTTGTCAAACGCTTCCGCTTTCGGTCTACGAGGGTACATGGACACACTCTCCCCCTCTCGTTGCTATGCATCTCCTAGATAGATCTTGTGTGATCGTAGGAAATTTTTGAAATTGCATGCTACGTTCCCTAACGCATGAAACCAAGAATGAATATTGGACCAAATGTTGCGCCCTTTTGCTCTGTGCCATGAATCCGATCAATGCTACTGGTCAACCATGCATCATAACAATTTGTTCTCCCGCATGTTGAATCTCCTCTACCCCTTTTCTTTGGATCGGCCGGCCAATCGTCCGGATCAAGGCCCTCGTCGTCTTATGTGTCCTGCTCCGGCTGCTGGGTGTACGTGCCCGGTTGCCCAGTGTACGTGCCTGGCTACTAGACATACAGCGTCGGCTGCGAGTCATCCACTTGTCCATCCTCGAAGTTGCATCCGCCTCTATCTCTGTTGTGAATCATCTCCATCAACTCCATCTCTATATCATCATATGACGGCTCGCCTAATTGAGATATACCTGCAAACATAAAGCGGACACCAAGTTGATCCACGCCCGGCGTCCGTGACCGAACGAGCTGCGGCGATGCCGAGTCGGCGAAATGGAGCGGTGCTGCATTGACATTGACGCAATACGACACGTACCTGGCGGCGGAGCCGGGGACTGCAGTTGCCGGCTGAGCTGCTTAGCGACGTAAAAGTAGGGTGGCTGAAATTGCTCCGGTCAGGGAGACGTGTACGTACACGGGGAAAGATCTTTGGATGATAATGTAAATATGCAATGCAAGGGAATCTCCAACACGGACCCTCAGAACGCCCACAAATGTCCGGACAACTTTGCTTCATGACTCGAATATCTTTCCCCATGTATCACAGGCTCACAACTCACAAGAGGTAGGCCGCGTAGCTTCAAGTGGCGTGATGAACTTCTTTAATATTGGATGAAACCCCACACGTTGCAGCGGAAATATTTTGTAATATTTAGTTGTATGAAACATGTATATTGGGAATAATATGAAACTAAAATTGAAAATACAAATGATTTATTGTGTGAAATTACTTTATAATTACAAATATTTATTAAATATGAATAAAATGGAAATCATCATGCATGTTTGCATGTTCAGGTAGTTTTTACTTATGCATGGGTGCATGTTAAGGTCGGCATTTTTCCATTCATGTTAAGAAAAATATGTTATAAAAGTGTTTTTAAACATTAATATAGTATAAAAAATGTTTTTATATTATGGGAGAGAGTAGCTATTTAGATATAGAAGTTGGCCGTCTGGACGATGGATTTAGCATGCGCACTATATCGCTGAACAGCAGCACAAAACAGCGTAGTTAATTTGTGGACCTTTTTTCCACATCAGGATGACGCTTCCGCCGGCCGGAGCGAGCACTGCCGTCTGCCGGCCGGAGAACTTGTCCGGCCTTTGGCCCGTTACCAGCCTAAGCTTGGACCCAGCCATTACTGTAACCCATCGTTTTGTCTGCACTGGAAGCACGAACACAAATAACTAATCCCCTCAGGCCAGCCAGGGTCACCATCGATCCAATGATGGAGTACCTGTTTGACCACCGCCACCGAAACAAACATATAGTGGAATACAGCAGTGTACTGTTTCTCTTCTCTTCTCCATGCGACACAAGTAGGAGTACACGAAGGTGATGGATACATACGACCCGTTGAAGAAGGGGAAGGTGCCGTCTTTACAAGGGCTACATAACAAGCCTGTCGAGAAGAAAAGCGGTACAGTGCCGTCGCCGGATATGGACGGGCGTCGAAGCAAATTCCGGTTTGGTCATCGCATCGCTACGGGTTTTAATCTCCGCGACTGATATGGACTGGCCAGATGTTTCAGGCACTAGAAACACTCTTCCATTCAAAAGGATCGGGACTGCAGAATTCCATGTTCCTGTTGGATCATCCTCGATTCCTCGATGATGTAATGGCTTGAAACATCAGTAAATCTGTGACAAGATATAGTAGTACTACCATTCTTCGGTTTTCAAGGGTGAAAAAACAAACGTATGCGATGGGGTGATGTCAAATACTCCACTCAATTATAAGGACATGGAAGAAAAGAGTGAAGAGAGACAATAATGCCTACTAGTACTTATTAGATAACTGGTGGGTTCGCTTTCATTATGGGGGATGAGAAGAAGAGAAGACAACAACTCGTCTTGCATAGACCAGCGTGTGAGTTGTAATTCTGTAATCAGGTGGGTTGCGCCCGCCGTGCTTGTACAGAGTTGTGTAACCGTTTCGTTCTCAGTGCAATGACGTGAAAGCTCCATGCTATCATGCAAAATAAATCTTTTTTTTTGCCAAAAAAATATCATGTTAGTAGTAGTTATTCGTCAATTTTGTTTCTAAACTATTGATCAACAGAAAGAGGAGCTTTCTCCCAAAAAGGAAACACCGTCCGTCCACTCCACCCACCGTATAACGTGTCTCATTATCCGCTCACTAATTTTCATGACACGAACATGCACGTAGTGACAAGCTGACAGCAAAGCCTGCTTGTTCCCGCAATAATACCGTGATCCGTTCCATTCCCAAATGAGTTGGCATCTCGACTGACAAGATAGCCACTCTGCCTGTTATACGCCTGCCTTGTTGGATGCTTCGTCGGCATCAAATATCAGTTGAGTATTCAGCGGGTTTCTCCCAGCTCCGAGCAAGAAGAGCACATGGTGAGAGATCTTAGAATACAGCATTCAGCCGCAAAAATGTTCAGGATTTGCGGAGCGACGACGATTTGACCGGGGATAGCATGGATTTCTTATGATCTTACCAAAGAATATGATCTTACCAAAGAAGGTCCGCAAGATAACTTACCCAGGCATGCGTGTTCCAAGGACGACAACACATGCTACCCATACGGCGCAGCACGTACAGCAGTGTCTTCTAGGGATGAGATGAGCAAGAGAAGAGAAGAGACGGCCTTTGGTCAGCAGTCAGCAGTCAGCTCGCGTGATCTTCAGTGAAGCCAACTGCACGGAAGATATCGCCATCCAGTACGATACAGTCTGTCCACACGCTGCTATAGATACTGCTACTGTCAGCTTGGGCGTAGGCTGTTTGTTAGTCGCCCATCTCCAATGCTTCAGATGTATGCATGGCCACAACACCAGCCACCTCAGTTTCAGACAAACGTGAAACGTGGAGCACTCAATATATTGGACCTACTCCATGGCAGGACATCACAAGATTACTCAACCAATTGGAACTCTCAAGAATGTAAGACGTTTTTGACACAAGGTGTAAAAAAAACGTCTTATATTAAGTTACAGAGGTAGTATTTATTTAGACGAGAAGCAGTTCGCTAGCAATATGGCATAGCTTGTTAATATTCCGAAAGCAAATACGTATCGGACTACTGACACAGATTGAGTGATAAGCTCATAAATATCCCCTTACAACAACGGGATGGATAATACAGATACTGCCTCAGAGAAAATGAGACGTAACTGGTGTTCTTTTTATTGCCACAAAAGACCTGCGAGAAGAGTTCAGCAGAGACACTACCTATGCGGTGGAAGACTGAAACATACTCCCTCCGTTCCAAAATAGATGACCCAACTTTGTACTACTTTAGTACAAAGTTGGGTCATCTATTTTGGAACGGAGGGAGTACTAGAAAGAATAGCCGAATCGGCTTCTGGAGTTCACCAGTGCCCTGTTTAAATCCGGTTACTGATGAAAGAAAGAGCCACAGGAACATTTGAACAAAACATTACAGGCGGGTCTGTTCAGACCTAGCTCCATCTCCTCTTATCCTCTTCTTCATCCACTGGGGTATACCACTCTGGCCGCCCCTTTGAGCTGCTGTACCGGTAGTTCAGGAAGAGCTCTTCGTCACATACGGACCTCGTACTCACTAGCACAAGCGTCCTCAGAACCGGTGACTCCCCGGTCTGTTTACCAGGGGTTCTGGACTTGAACCAGAAGGAGCCAAACCTCTTCATTGTAACCGGCTCTTCACCACCAAATGCAATGTTCGGGATGTATGCTCTCATGTCCTTCTCTGTCAGTGGAAAATCATATGGGCAGATCATGACATTAGGAGTCGATCCTCCCGGTGGATGGTTCGCGAAATGACCAAAGGCTAGTGGATTTCGCCGTTCAAGCACATCCCCGAAGTTTTCACTGCCACTCTTCTGCAGGGGCTTGTTAAGCATCCTCCATGCCCGGTCAGAGTTGCTCTCTGGGTTTATGGGTGGCGTTGTATTGTAATCCACTGGATCTGAACCATCCCATACTTCTCTTGTTTCACCACCTAAATGCCATGGTTTCGCGTTGATTATTGTTCCGTCATATCTTGTGATAAGATAACTGTTGCACGCATCGATTCTTGGGTATCCAGGGATATATCGATAATACGCAGGTGAGTATATAACTCCAGGGTAGATGGCTAGGACAGCACCAACATTAGCTTCTCCAGATAAGAACAGACCTTGCCCTGCATCTTTGTGAGGTATTAGTGACGGCTTGATGTCAAGGGTGTAGCCAAACTGATCCCTGAATTTGTTTGACAATTCAGTTCGAGTTAAAGGTCGCGTAGCAGGAACAGCTGCACTGCAGAGCAAATGCATCAGATGATAGCTTCATATGATTCATCGAATAAAACAACTATGAAGAACTTGATGTATGTAACTATATCTCTATGAACACAGTAGCAGCATAATTCCTGTATGTGAATGTAAGAAAGAGATTGCAGTAACCAGTACAAAAAGAAGCATTTCAGGATATGGAGTTAGCTTGCCATCTATAGTTGAACAGTTCATAGGTCATGATGCATATGAAGCAACCGGCAAAAGATCAGTGCATACAGTTATGTGTGCTTAACACAGAAATTCAAAAAAACCGTGAAAGTATGATACTGGCTAAGCATGTTAAATTATGGTAAACAAAATTGAGGCATAAGTTAAGTGCACAGAAAATTGCAAATAACAAAGGGAATGTTATTCCTATCACATAAGGGCCCATGAATGTCTTTGGAACTAATAACACCCTAAGCCATAATTGTAGATATTTGAGATGGAAACACGTGTATATGTTTGCTGATCATCATATTTAGGCTCTAAAGTATCTTTGGTCGCTGAAATTAAAATAACTTATTAGGTATGCATTGTGCAGCAAGACATGCTACTCAAGATATGCTTACGAGCCTAATTTGGATGATACAGGTGCAAAACTGTGAATGTGTCAATGCAATGCACTTAGCTGAAACATATTACCTGGCTTGTTTGCAGCTGCAACTCCTGTGCCAACGGCCAAACTCAAGCCACTTCGTCGAGAATTATTATAAGCATCAGAAGGAGATTGTGATGGATCTTTTGTATCAGGACGAAGAATGCTATCCATTGATTTGCATATATGCTTAAGTTGATAATGAACATTTTGCTGCACTTGTTTCTGCTGGTCAGTAACAGATGCTTTGCTAGCCAATTCAATAATCTCCTCGGCGTCCTTTTCTTCAGAATGCTTTCCCAAACGATTATAGCTAAGTTGCACATGGAAAAGAATCAAGAACTTAGGAATCTAATCATATTCATACCGAGTGTTGCAAGAAAACTTGGTAATGCATTTCCAAAGAAACTAGAAATAACTAAACATATGGTTTCAAGGCTTGATCCTTCAGTTGGTGGTAAAATATGCAAAATATCTAATCACAGGGATAATAATAATATCAATACCTTGTAACATCTAAACTATGATAATCCAATAAAGACCTTAATAGACCTGTAGAGTAAACTAAGTTCCAAATGTTGATCTCAATTCTCTATTGCATATAAAGACAAAAAATGCTACTAGATATTTGCAATTTTAATGGACCTTGTAGCAATCTGATCATATTCATAGTTTCATACCGAGTGTTGCAAGCAAATTTGGTATGCATTTCCAAAGAAACTAGAAATAACCAAACACATGGTTTAGAGGCTTGATCCTCCAATCGGCGGTAACAGAATATTTTAAAACTAAAATATGCAAAATATATAATCAAAAGGATAATATCATAATAATATGGTCAATCCCTTGTAACATCTAAACTATGAGAATCCAATAACAACCATAATAGACTTGTAGAGTAAACTAAGTTCTAAATTTTTGCATGTAGCAGAACTACCATGTTAACACATGGTTTAGAGGCTTGATCCTTCAGTCGACGGTAAAATATGCAAAATATCTAATCACAGGGATAATAATAAGATCAATATCTTGTAGCATCTAAACTGTGAGAATCCAATAACAACCTTAATAGACCTGTAGAGTAAACTAAATTCCAAATGTTGATCTCAATTCTCTATTGCCTATGAAGACCAAAAATGCTAGATATTTGCAATTTTGCATATAGCAGAACTACAGCGTCATCATCTGCGAAAAACAAATGAACAGGAACATAGCAATTTCTTCAGATATCCATATACCTGGTATAGAGAAATAAACGATTCACGTCAGCGTCAAACTGAAGATGCCGTGGGTCTCGAGCAAAGCTTGGACTCTTAGCAAGTGTTTTGATTGCCTGAAATGAACCGGTAAATTGATTACAGGAACAGCTGACAAAGCCATAATGCTGCCCAGAGTACCAATTGTCTGCTCATTCGAATTGGCATTACATAAGAAACAGAGAAGTCGTATAGAAAATGTAATAGCAAAATAAAAACATCTAACCTAGACAGAAAATCAAGCACGATTTAGAGCATTGAGGCAAGCCATAAGCACATTTATACAGTAAGACTTCCAGGGTGTTTCAACACACACCATCATCTCCCTCCCACATACACCTGAATTCACTCAAATCCTCGTAAAAGAATTTTAGAACCATTTCCTGTGTCTGAGGCTAATCGATGTTGGTTCTCTCGCGCACAACGGGGGCCAAGCAGATCGAGATCCGGAGATGGTTGCGAGATGCGTAGGGAAGGGAAGCGTACCTCCTGGAATTTGTTGAAGAGAAACGCCATGCTGGCCCTGCGGGCGGCAGCCGCCGCCGCCGCCGCGCCCGGTACTCCTTGGTTCGGCGAGAGGGGCAAGGCTGAACGACGGCTGCCGGAGCAGTGGTGAAGGGGAGTGAGGGTTTAGACTTCAGGAGGAGGGCGATCAGTCTAGTCCTAGTGTAGAAAAGGGTTGGGCCGAAAGCCCGTACCACATTCTCATGGGGCACCTTCCTTCTCCTTACATTTGGGCCTGATGTACATCAGCATTCTCTTTGTGCGTTTCCCACTCCCGCGACATAATTGTTGTGGCGACGGCTAATCCTATTTCATGCCCGCAGCGTTGAGAGCAACTAATTAAGAAGTACTTCTCGGAAAGCCTTCGCAAGGGTCATTTTTTATGGATTTGGGGCACGTCACTTGGCGGTAGGTTTTACATGTTGTGACAAGTGACGCGCATGCAATGCGTCATTTTTCGTAATATGAGAAAGTGGAAATGACATTTGTAAAGAGTATTTTTTAATTAGTGGTTTCGGTCAAATGAGCGCCAGAACTATATCTCGCCTTTTTTTCATCTAACTCTGGTTCACGAACAGCGCGTAGCCAATGGACTTGTAATGGATGTACACCTTTCATTTTCTATTCAATTATTCTTCTTTTTTCAATTTTGGTCTGTTTTCTGCGTTTCTTCACTAGATTCCTAAGGTTTTCCTTGCTTTTCCATTTTTGTGTTTCACCACCAGTTCCTTTGATTTTCTTCAGGTTTCTGTTTTGTTTTTCTTCACAAGTTTTCTTTAAAAATATTTTCCCTTTTGATTTTTTATTTTCTCATTTTTTCCCAACATGTCTACCTTTTTCCAAAACACATTATACATTTTCATATACATGTGGAAATATTTTTATACATGTTAAATCTTTTTCAAATACATGATGTGAAATTTTTTAAATAAATTTTTTGAACATTTTTTTATGTTGTACATACTTTTTTATAAATGTCACGAACATTTTCTAAACACCGTATTTTTATATCACGTAAATTATCTTGATTGGTATAGAACATAATACCGCACAAACTTTTTCCATATTGTATAAACATTTCCTAAAAATGTCATTTGCATACGTGGAAATATTTTATTTTTCTAAAATGGAAAGAAAATATTTTTTAAATTATGCAAACTTTTTATATTGTATAAAATTCTATAAAAAATCATGTATGCTTTTTTGAAAC
Organism: Triticum dicoccoides; assembly: GCF_002162155.2. Taxonomy (NCBI): domain Eukaryota; kingdom Viridiplantae; phylum Streptophyta; class Magnoliopsida; order Poales; family Poaceae; genus Triticum; species Triticum dicoccoides. The sequence goes on along the minus strand of NC_041390.1, from coordinate 451,293,448 downwards.
GCATGAACATTTTTATATTATAAACACAAACTTTTTCCATCGAGCCTCAATTCCTTTTGGCTGCTGTTGATGTTCTTGGTCTGTGGTTGGGGAGTTCTCGCCCCCCCCCCCCCGCGTCGCTCTTCCTGGCGACTCGGGGGGAGAACCCTAGCGCCGCCACTCACCCACCCCATCCCTCTCTCGTTTCGCCGCCGCCAGAGGCTCTGGCCAGCGAAGCTCAGCTGGATCCGAGGACGGCGGCGGGGGGTGGGGGGCACTTCTTCGGCTGGCGCGTGGAGGCAGGGCGAGCTGTCTCTCCAGCGCATGGATGGCGGCGGTTTCCACTGCGGTGGCTCGGCGGTCAGTGTCTGGGCTACGACGGCGGTGGCGGTCGGCGTCTGTGCTTGCTGGCCCATTCTCTGGCGACCTCGACCTGGTTCGCGAGGTCGAGCCCACTCGGATCTGGCATCCTTCAAAGGCAGCAGCTCGACTCGGCCGGCTCTGGCCATTAGCCATGGCTGGGTGGATGGGGGCGTGTTGGAGGCGGTGGTTGTGTGGCTCGTGGAGGAGATTTGGCTGGTGGTCGGCGATGTTGGTTCTTGTGGAGCTCAGATTTGGCTTGGTTACAGGGGCTGCTCTGCTTTGGTTGTGGATGGGGAGGGTCCTGGTGGCTGTATGTGCTGGTGGTGGGGTGTGGCCGGCGGCAAGGGCTTGGATGCGGGCTGCAGCTGACACCGAGCTGACTTCGGCTGTGCGGGTGCTCGAGGTGAATGTCTGCGTCACCGAAGCCTCGTGCTAGTCATAGCGAGGACGCTCGCCGTGGACTGGTAGGAGGGTGGGGAGGTCTCGAGCTGCTGGACTCAGTGACAACTTCGGTGGAGTTGATTGGGATGGTTTGCTTAAGGCGAAAGCCTTGTGTCGATCTCATCGGCAACGATGACGGCGACGCCTTCGGCGCCGCTTCCCTTCATGAAGGCGTCATCGGGAAGCTACCTTGCCCGCTCATTCATGTGCCCCGGGCAAAAGCCTCAGATCCATCTCTGGATCGGACATCGATGTCATCTTGATGTCATTTATCCCCCTTGGGGGCGTTGTTTTTGGAGCCACAATTCTGTTGTTGGTAGCTTGATGTCTGGGTTGGAGTGCTTGTTGGGTTGTTGGAGTGTAGGATGGTGGCGGTGGAAGTGATCTATGGCAGCGACAATTCCTTGGTCATTCTGGTGTTGTTGGTTGACCTATCTCCTGGGGGCTCGTAGCAGCGGTAAGGTCTCGGAGTTCGGTGCCCTTCGACGACGCCTGAGTTTGGTCGCCTTGCATAGTGTTCTGGTTCCCTCTATTTGTGATGGTAGCCGTGGTGTGGCCCAGAGGAGGTGCGGTGTTGTCTCGATGGAACATGGCCTTTCGGCACGATCTGCGACTCTCTCGGTCTCGTCGTGGCTGGGTAGTGGGAAGCCCTTCGACGGTGGCTGCGACTCTCCTAGTTCTTCAAGGTACAGAGTGATCGCAGGGCAGCATGCGACTTCTTCTCTACGTCTTCTTGGTGATGTATCTCCTTTCGACTTATCCAAAAATACTTGTTCCCGCTCTTCTTGGTCCGACTAGTGGTGATGAGTGCTAAGCTCTTGGTGTTGGCTGCTTGCCAAACCTCATTTCTTGTTCTTCTCTGTTCTGTTGTTCCTTGTGCCTTCTCTTTTGTTCTTTGTATCCTCTGACGTGTGTCGGGTGCTACTTTTGTAGCCGTTGTGTTGTATCTCAATCTCATCTATGATAATGGAAATGGTTCAGGCCGGCGTAAGCCCGCCGTAGCACCGTCAAAAAAAAAATTGCAACTAACATTTTTTAATGCTATCAACATTTTTTAAAAGTTGTGATAATATACTTTGAACAAAGTGTTAACATTTTTGGAACATGTGGTGAAAATGTAACATCTAAACAAAATTTATTTCAATTTTAGAAATGTAAATATAGTTCATAAAAAATAGAAAAATGTGTGCTAGAGAGCCGGCGCTCCTCCCGCGCGCTGGGCCAGCCCATTTATGTAGTACTGCAGGCAACACTATGCTCTATATCGCAACAAACGATAGATAGTCGCGTCCTAAGGCCTTGGATTGTCGCAAAGCTATTTTTCTGGAAATGGAGGTATACCCCTGGCCTTTGTATCATGATGATGCATGCGGCCCTTTTATTAAAAATCCAGAAAGTATCATTATAAAGGTCTTACAGCTCGCAGACGAAACAAAGTCATAACACAAAGATCTGAAAAAATAAAAGACCTAACAAAAAAACAACCCCTGTAAAATATACAGACCTCCATCCATCGGGTTTTTTCCAAGTGAAAATTAAACCGTAGCCAATGAGATACACCTGTAAAATATACAGACCTCCATCCGTTGGGTTTTTTCCAGGTGAAAATTAAAGCGTAGCCAGTGAGATACACCTGTAAAATAAATATAAAAATACATCGATTCTAAAGGAGGCAAGGAATGGGGCGACACCCACATGCAGGTAAATTGAGTTGCCCACTTTAACGTTTTTCCACTATTTCATTCGCTAGCCTGTTGAAACGTTTTCTTTTGGATTGCCGTGTTGTTTTTGTTCCAACCTTTCGTGTTGCTTTTTCTCAAAAAAAAAAATCTTTTGTGTAGCTGAGCTTATTGCAGTACTATGGTGTTTTTCTCTCTCTATTTTTGTTCAATTTTGGTTTTCTTCAGCTGTTTGTTCCACAACTGCATCGATTTTGGGTTTTTCTATTATGGATTTTCTTCCAGGTTTTTTCTTGTTTTCTCTTTTTGTTCCTTCTATCTTTATTTTTATTACACCTTTTTTACAATACACAGTAAACAGTTTTTTTATACATGGCGAGCATTTTTTAAATACATGTCAAATACATGTTGAGCGCTTATTAACATATATGGCGAACATTTTCATTGAACATGGTAGAGATTTTTCCAGTGCATGCTGAACAAATTTTTAAACATGGCAAACATTTTCTTAAACACGGTGAATTTTTCTGCTAAATGCAATGAATGTTTTTAAAAACGTCATAAACTCTTTTAATAGTGAACATTATTTAAACACATGATGAACTTTTTTAACATACCTCAAATACTTTTTAAATACGTGTTGAATTTTTAGTACACACTAAACATTTTTCAAAATCATGTTCTATTTTGTGCATTTCAAGATTCCATAAAAGCCAGAGGCAAAACAAAAAAAATGCTACAAAGCATTGCATGGCTACAAAAACTAAAGTAAGCATAAAAACCAAATAACCATAAAAATGAATAAACCATTGAAGGCCGAAGCAAAACAAATAAAGTAAAAAAAATTGCTACAGAACATTGCATGACTGCAACAATCAAAAGAAAGAAAACGTACTAAACGGTGAAAGCACTAGTTAAGGGTACCTCTTGCAAAGGCCGCTCCCTCACTTTCTCTTGTTTGAGAAATGGCGTACTACATGTGCGCCCCATGTCGCAACACGGGATTTTCCCTTTTTCTGTAGATTCTTTTTTTATCAAAATGTTTTACCTCCCGAACCATGCGTCCAAATACCGGACTGTTTTCACAATTGGATTTCTCACGTTGCGATCTTCTAAACTAGATACCATATTCATAGGTTTCGATGAACTTTTTTCACGAAAAAACCTGGAAAAAACTAATACTGAAAAAACAAAATCCGAAAAAACAATTCACGCAAAAAAAAAACACCGGAAAAAACAGAAGAAAAAATCGGGGTCCAAAAGCATGGTTGTGATTTTTCACTTTTTTGGAAGCGTGAGCACTGATTTTCCCTTTTATGTGCTTATCGCGGTGAACTTTTTTCCTTCTCGCGGTGAGATCGAAGTTTTTTTGGGCCACGGCCCATTATGGTCTTATGTGAGCGCCAGACCGCATAACGGGCGCCAAATGCGCTGATTAGGAGCTCCCTTAGCGTAGGCTCAATAATTGAACGCTTATGTCTAAAATAAATAAAATTGAACGCTTATAGGCATCAGCTAGGATCCCCTAAAAAAGGCGTCAGCTAGGAGGTCTTGGTCCTGAGAGTTATAACTCGCTTACAAGAGCACCTGATCGAAGCTATGTACAGTCATACAAACGGTTTTGGGAAGTTTCTATGAATAATGGGGTTTGGTTTTTGGAACCTTCCATTCGATTTTTTGAATATTTTTCCTTTTTATTATTAAATTGTATTTTTCTACTAGTTTATCAGTTTTCCTTATCTGTATTTGTTCGTTTCCTTTTTTCCTTTTACGTTTTTTCTTATTCTTTTTCATTTTGTAAATACTCGCTGATATTTTTTAAACATAGGTTGAATATTTATTTAATATAATTCTATAGATACAAGTTGAATATTTTTCAAATACAAGTTGAACATGTTGTAAGTACATTGGTAAATGCACATTGAATATTTTACACAGGGCAATTTTTTTAAACACATGGTAAATATATTTTAAATATGAGATGAAACAAAAAACATTTAAAGTGTGAACATTTCTTAAATACCATGACATTTTTAGTAATATGCAAACAAATTTTCAACATACAATGATTTTTTAAATGCCATATACAAATACCATCAACATTTTTAGTAATATCCAACAAATTTTGAACATATAATGATTCTTTAAATGTCATATACAAATACCATGAACATTTTTAGCAATATGCAAACAAATTTTGAACATATAATGATTTTTTA